>NW_009925458.1:53342-73645 GCF_000696875.1 Nestor notabilis | reverse complement strand
AGGAGGCATCTGTCCAGCCCTCGTGGCAGCAGATTCATTTGCTTTGATGAAGCTGGAATAAGTGGGAAGAGCATTTAGTAGCAGTGAAAACCTCTTATCCTGGAGGAGCCTTTAAGCATATGAGGTTTTCCAAAGTATGCAGCACAGACTGGCTCAGCACTGTCTGCTTGAGAAAAGTCCCACCCTTGTTTCGAGCTCTTCTGTAATGTTGGTGGTAAATATATATGTTGTCAGGCAGAGAGCAATAGGAGGAGATAGGAAAACTGCGTAGTTAAAAAGAGTCAGTCAGCTTAATCTGTTTGACCTCATTTGACATCTGCGCAAGGCATGACAAAACCACATGCTTGAAGAGCACATCTTTCCAGGGGTGACAAAGGCATGGGCCACACTGGTTCTTGGGCAGAAAGTAAAGTATAAATAAAAATGTTGATGTCCCACAGGAGCCCATTAGTTTCACAGGCTGACCTGGTTTTGGAAGCAAGGTTGCCTCCGCTTCTAGCCTTGATCAAAGTAAGTGAAAACTCCCAACTTCAGTGGTGGGGAAAGAAGAGGAGTTGTCAATGTTGCTCTTCCCATGTCACTGTTATCTTCGTGACAGCTTACTGTTAATAGTCTATTTCCGAAACTTCGTTTCTGACAGTAACAAGAAAAGGGAAAACTTACTTACATAAAGGGAAACTGGAGCATGTTCTTCCTATCTCCTAATATGAGACATAAAATGGAATGGGGCTAACAGAAATGCTTTTTCTCATGTGGGAGCATGTTGATGGAACAGTGGAACTCATTGACACAGGATGAGAAGAAATGAACTAGGGATAAGGGCTGGTTCAGAGGTTTTATGAAGAAGAAAACTATCTAGCTCAATAGGAAAGTTAAAAGCCATGTATTTTCTCTATCTTCCTTTGTTTATATAGTATAAAATAACTGGTAATACTATGTTCGGCACTGCCTGCTCCAAGTAATTAATGGATTCTGTTTGCTTTATGATGCTAAAGGACTTCTGCAAGATATGCAAAGGGGCTGCACTTGGAATAAATACAAACTGTATGCAGGTGATCTAAATTGACTTCAGGGTGTTGCTTCCATTGATACTACCCGTGAATCTGGCTCGACATCTACATCTGTTTTACCCAAAGGGGGGGAAAACCCCACAAAACAAACAAAAGCACTTTTCAAGGGAGTGTTTGTCCAGCAGCATTCCTGATCTGCACCAAGGTACCCACACCCTGTGCTGAGTGTGTGAGCTGTTCCTTTCCACCTGCAGTTGAAGCTTGGCTTGCAATGACGTGTGGATCCTGCTGATCTGTGGCATTGCCAGGGAGCTGACAGGACAGGGCAGAGAAGAACAAGAGACCAACCTAAACTTGTTTTCATTTTTCCTACTTGCTCTGTTGCTGGAGCAGGGTTAAAATAAAGAGAAGCAAACAAGCACATTTTGTAAGGTTTGTTGTGCGAACCAGTTAACTCTCAGCTTATCAAGTCAAGTTTAATATGACATTAAAGATCTGAAGTGGAGTGGAAAGTACAGAGCTGGTACATATACAGTTAAGGTTTAACCTTCATCTTAAGCCGGTTCCCACCCACATCCAGATAGCATGGAGGCACTGTAGGGAGGAGGCTCCTTTCTGAAGGCACCTCTCTCATATTCATTGCAGGGCCTCTCCCCCTTTAAAAGAAGGTTGCAGTAAACCTGGCTGCCTCTAAGTGACTTTGAAGCTAGCCAGGTGATAAAACCCCCAGTTACTTTGTGGACTTCCTGGGGTTTTTTAGTTTATCTCACCACCAGAGTGCTATTTAAATAGAGTCCCTTTTTAATAGTATTTAACCGTTTCTGAGTGAGCATAAAATTACTGGGAACCCCACCAGTGTTGTGGTGCCTGGAGGACTGGGATGCATCAGTATAGAACAAGGACAGTGCCCCCAGTTCAGTGGCCTCACAGTGCAAGTGCAGAGCATTTGCAGTTGGAATTTTCAAATATATTGGGGGGGGAATGTGAAAGCCCCAGTGCATTACTAGAAACTAAAAAATGAGTGTCAGGTGCCTTTTGCCAGCTTCAAAGCTTTTATATTGAAGGAAATAAAGATAAGCCAAGAGAATTATATGAGGAGAGAGTCTGTATAGCACAATGTATGTTTTGGGGACATGGCATTGGAGCAAGCAGCCATGAATTTAATCTTTTTTCAGAACTAAATACAACTTTAGTGTCCTTATCTGCATTTGCCTTGATTTAGTATGTGTTGTGGTAATTTATTTGCATGGTTTCACATAGACAGGTACATTTTCCTTTGTTTTTTTACATGTACACAGATACAACAGACAAACCTACAAAGTGAACTGTTTGTCTTCTGTACTGCAAGGGAAGGAAATGGGGTGTAAGATTCTTGCTTTTCTGTTTTTAATTATTTAATAGGTGATGTGAGACTGTGGCAGGAGCCCTGCAAGTATCTGGGCTGTAAGGGAGATTTCAGTAATTCTGTGACTGTGCCAGTGAAACAGGAGTTTGTTTGTTTGTTTGTTAAACTTCTGGCACAAAAATGCCACCTACGTATTTATAACCCTTGTGGCAGATTGGAACATTGTTTTATCTGTAAAATCCTGCAGAGCAGTTAATAAATAAACACAATCTGATGAATCAGATTAAATAACAGAGCCACCAGTAGCTGCAAGATAAATTGTAATAAACTACTCAAGTAATAAAAGGCTGCAGGCAGAAACATCTTGAAGGTGCAAGTAAGGATCCCAACCCCTTAGCTATTGGACATGAGCACTAATGTTTACTGGTTTACACTATATTCTGGCTGTGTGCTTATGCATAGAGAAGGTATAGATGCTTGAAAATTTCTCCTGACTAGTGTATTTACTTGTTCTCCATGTGCTCATGTTTTAGCGGGTCCGTTCTAGCCAAAATGTAGCCTGTATGAAGTTCACGTATAATCTGATGTTTAACATTGCTTGGTGCAGGAGATCAAGGGAGGACTGCACACTAGTACAATATTTCTAGCTAGGCACTTATTTTACAGTACCATAAACAACTGGCAGGTAGATGCAGGTGTCAAGCTACTGTTTTGTGCCCTGGAGATATTTATGGGAAAGGCAGGCACAGCTAGGAAACAAAGGGTGTGTAGGTGCAATGTGTTGCCATTCTTTTACTGTGTGCTGATGTACCGCAAGTATCTAATGGTGTTTCACTGCTAGCTGTATAGGACTACTGTAATAGTACGTGATAGTTGTTGACAGAAATAACATATCATTGGATGCTGCTGTGTAAAAAGTCAGGACAAGCCATTTTTCATGTGCTGGGAGGCTCACAAAGTGTTGAACAGCCACGTATATATATCAATAGGCAATTGATAATAATCTTTACTAAGAGACATTGGGTCATGAGGTTGTGAAGTGAGTCAAGTATTTCAAGATCTGAGTCAAGAAAGTAATAGTTGCTTAATGGCATGTATATAACCTTCTCCTGTTGTAATGCTGCATTTTAGGTTTTGAACCTTTTGAGGAATCCAGAGTGTCCAGAAACTTTTTTAAGCACAGATCTATCTGTATGGTCTCCTCTACCGCATGACCTAGTGAATCCATCCTTTACCATGTGACCTCACAAAACCTAAAACTTGGCCCAAAATTGGATACCTTAAAAGGTGTTGTTGAATGGAGACATAAGAACTCCATGAGGTCCAGAAATGTATTTGCATCCCATGAAATATACCCCAGGTATTGCTGCCTCTGCTTGGACTGGCAAGCATAAAAAGGTTAAGGCAAAGTTTTCATAATGTGAGTGGAGATTTGGTTCTTTCTGAAAATCAGACTGCTTTCAGATGTCACAGGTTGGGCACTCGGAAGTGGAAGTACTTGACACTTTGTGTTTGCATGTGTATGTGTGTGTGGTCTAGCATCCTGAAGCTTTGTTTTAGATGTTTACATGTTGTGACTTCTGCATGCAGATGTCTTAGACAGTCTTGGGTTAGCTGTGGGACTTGCTGTTATTTCTGAACACCAGTATATACCCATTATTTTGTGTGTGTGTGTAATCTCCCAGGCAAAAAAAAAGCAACGAATCAAAGAGCCCCCATGAATTTCAATGAACACATTTACAGTCATTAAGCACAGCAGCAAGATACAGCATTGGAGTGGGAGGCAGTTTCCTTTGCAAAGCTACGTGCCACTCAGAGACAGCATGGGCTTAGGTCTCACTGATATTATTTTTTTTTATTAATTCGTTCAGGGGTCTATTATTGATGTAAATATTTTTTTGTGTGAAGCTTTGAGCTGGGCAGCTCTAGAAAAGCCAAAATGTGCTGTTTAATTACAGTAGTGAACTGTGTTATGTCTCTGCAGCCTCAGCCCTCCTGCCGGAACCTCAACCGCTGTCTTGGTCCTCCCTGGCTCCAGCAATTACTTCCTTGGCTCAGGGAAGCTGGAGGTGGGAAGGACTATAGCAGTTGTGGTATCCACCTCTCTGTGACTGTGACTTTCTCTCTTTTTTGTCCTGTATGGCATTAAATGTCACCAAGCTCAGAGGCATTTTACATTTCCTGGGCTGACCATCTCATGGCATGAAAAGACACCATGCCCACACACTGCCTTCTATGCCACGTATCTTTTTTCCTGATTAGATATTTTTTTTTATTCCTTGATCCTCTTTTATTCCTTTTTTTTTATTATTCTTGATCCTCTACTCTGCACTATCCTAACTATCTCCTCCCGCTCTTTAATGTTCACTCTGTATCTAATAAAATCACAGTGTATTATTAAGTCCTTAATTTCGCAGTAGAGATATGGGCCGTATTTTTATGTGTCTACCTACTTGTGTGAGCTTCACCAAATGAGCCTCTGTGCATCTGGCAAAGTGTATGAATTCATTTACATGCTGTGAAGAAGGGAATTATTACCTTAATCATACGTATGAATAATTGAAGCACAGGAAATCAGAATAACTTGCCTGCAGTCACAAAATTTGTAGCGTAACTAAGAGGTGAACCATACGCTCCCTAGTCCCAGCCCAGTGCCTCAATCATACTTCCTACCTCTGTGTTAAAACTGATCTTACTTTGATAAGTCTCATGGAAGTGAAAGGGCTGCTTTGTAGTAGGCACCATGTAACTGCAGAACAGCTCCCCTTGCCCAGGTGGCTTCCAGTTTTAGGGAAGAAAGAAGAAATAATGAATTAATACTGGTTATGTTTGTGATGGTGGATTCTACAGTCTCACTGATAGGTGTAGTTTCAGCCCAAAAGAATCATAGAATTCTAGAATGGTTTGGGTTGTAAAGGACCTAAAGCTCATCCAGTTCCAACCCTGTGCCACAGGCAGAGACACCTTCCACTAGAGCAGGTTGCTCCAAGCCCCTGTGTCCAACCTGGCCTTGAACACTGCCAGGGATGGAGCAGCCACAGTTTCTCTGGGCACCCTGTGCCAGTGCCTCAGCACCCTCACAGGGAAGAACTTCCTTATATCTAACCTAAATCGTCCAATTACCCCTTGTCCTATCACTACGGTCCCTGATGGAGAGTCCCTCTACAGCATCCTTGTAGGCCCCCTTCAGATAGTGGAACATTTTAACTTCTTCAATGCTGCTTCAGAAAGCTTAAGTTGGAGAGTACTGGGGTTTTCTCCAGCTCTGGGGTGCTGAGGGCTAAGTGGGAATTCAGATTTTACAGATATAAGTCATGCTCACTGTGCTGCTGTCAGAGGGACTTCCTCAGACTGAAAGTAGCTATGTCAGATGGTCACTTAGTTCAGAAATCTTGGCCGACTTCCCTTCATAGGCCCTCATGGGGCAATAATGCAAAAGTAATAAAAGTCTGGTGCAACCCTCTGTGCAAAGTCTCTGGACCTTGGACTGGGCTGCCGTACGTCATATGGCCGTAGTAATGCCCTTTCCTGTGTGAGCTGTTAGTGTTAACGGTTGAGCAGATGCAGGGGCTCAGGACATGGGCAGATGGACAGGAAGGAGTCTGCTCGGCGCTGCTGCAGAGGAAAACATGGTACTTAAAACAGGGAAATGTGGGACTGCTAAAAACAGTGCATGTTTTGTCATTGGTGTTAAGGAAGAAAGGATTTTACCTCAGCAAAGTGTATCATTGCTCTTAACCTGTTCTATAAGCCTTTCTAATGTTATATGCTTATGGCAAGGTATTACCTGGGATGCCTTGTTATTTCCCTTTGACTTACTTTATATTCTGCTGTGCACTCCCATCTCTTTTGAGAACAAAATGCTGTTCAAATGCCTTACGGGCTCTTTCTCTTTCGCTGACCTTTTTTTATGACTTTAAAGAAGTTTTCCTAGGCCCCAGTCTGCTTTCTGTCGTGAATATTGACCTTAGAGTTACATCATCTCATTGTCACTGCACGCAGACTTCTCAGCTATCAAAGTTGCCCCACAGGACTCAAAAGTATTTCTAACTCAGAAACACATTGCCTTTTCTGTCCTCCTCCTATTCTCCCTCCTCCCTCAACACGAACATTTTAATTTCACAAGCAAACTCTGTTTCTCTGTGAATTTCGACAAGTGGTTTACCTGTTTCACGGTAAAAATTGTACTTCAAATTTAAATGTCTTTTTCACTGTAACTGTCATAATATTTTCCATTTGAGGCTGAGACTCCACTGTGGGTTTTCTGTGCCACATTGTCATTTGTACAAATCTGAGTTTAAATGCATGGAAATTCTGACGTTTCAGTAAGAAATGTAAAGTGTTTTTTAATGTTCTTCATGTTAGCTGTTTCATAGGTATGGCCGCTGGGATTTGCCCCATGCCCTGGTCTTTCCCAGTTCAACACAGATTGAAGATTTTGGGGTTATTTGCATTCACTGTATTGCGTCATTTCTATGAGAATGAGTGGTGGTAATTTTTTATCTGATTGCTTACCCTGAAAAGGTGATAAAGGAATAATTACCGCAAACCAGGGATTTCCAAACTGACTTCGCTTGGGTGCTGCTATCATTGGCAGTGGTGGTTACATAAAATGCCAGATGTGGTGTCGTGTACCATGGTCTTCAATGAGGATCTTGGAGAAGGCAGCTTCATACCAAGCAAACTGAGACAGACTTTGAGTGGCTTTACAGTGGAAATGGCTTTATGGTGGAAAGAACTCTTTTTAGTGGGGGATTAGAGAGGGTTTGGTTAGGCTGTTGCACTGTAGCACTGTTGCACTGTAGCAGGCTGTAGCACTATTGAGCTCTTTGCCTTCAAGTCAGTGGCCTATAGACCAAGACTTCGCATGCCCAGTAGTGCAAGTCACATGTTTTGGGGGCAAATTTTGACTATTAACATTTACCTACTATACAGTATTTGAAACCCCTCTTAGCAAGCCACCATCTGAAACCACATGACCTCCGTGTGGAACAAAGAATACTCTTGAGGAGATCACTGGAATTGAATTCTCTAATACACTTTTATAGCTTTCTATTGGGTAATATGAACTAGATGATCTTAGTGTCCTTTCCAACCCTAACCATTGTTCGATTCTGTAATGTGAAATACAGAAAAATGTACACCCACTTGTAACGTTCATGTCCATAAATATGTATTTTGTCATTAGTTACTTTGAGAACACGAGGGGAAATTTGCGACTATTTCAGTGACTTGACATTTGTCACAATGACAAGGTTTCTAAAATCCAGACTGTAATTGCTGTCTCAGCTAGCTGTACCTCTTACCAAATGGGTTGTGAGAACTGCTGGTGACACAAACTGCTGCTGTCAGAACTGATTCCATTGTGGTCTGACCTGATCAATGGCACTGCGACCCAAGTCACAGTCACTTTGTGTGATTTTATAGTAGAAATCATAGAATGGTTCAGGTTGGAAGGGACCTTAAAGATTATCTTGTTCTAACCCCCCTGTAAAATCGGATTTTACAGGTGTGGGGCTCTGATGTGACTACATCAGTAGAGGAGGAGGAACAGAATTTGAAAATGAACCCAAGGGAGTTGTATTCAGTCCTACTCAACTGGAGCTCACAAACTTCACTCCTCACAGATGTGTCTGAGCAGCTTCCAGTTGTGTATTAGGCAACATGACTAACATTTGTCACATGTTGTTTATTCTTTTATCTTCTCCCCAGAGCAGGCAGAGTGTGTGCTGGAGTATCTCTTTCCTTGGGGAGTTATGTTCCTCAAATCCCATATTGCCTGTGGAAATTGTGCCTTTATCATTAGCTTTTATCATCTCTATCAACCATGAATTTTGATGGAATTTGGGTAGCTGACCATCCTAGATATCATTGGAAAAGCTCAGCCTTGTTGTGTGTAAATAGTTTCTGATATTGTTGCAGTGCGGGAGCAACCATTTCAAGAGGTGTCATACAAACCTTTTTTTGGTTGTTGAATCAATTTTATGGGGTTTTTTGTACTGTGAACTTATAGCAGACTATGTTTCTCTGTGCTAAATTACAATATATTTAATTAATTATAGCTGCCTCTTGAATAGCTGAAAGGAATCATCCCTTTCCCTTGTGTCTTAAAGTGTATCTAAGTTGCTTCATAACCTGGTCTAGCCAAACCAGGTGGACTAATGCAGCCCTGTTTCAGCTTGATTAATAACTTCAGTTGCATTGGATTTTTTTTGTTAGGCAACAAGTTAGCTTCTAATAAAGGCATCAGTCTGACAGACATTGATGCCATCTGGATCATGACGAAGCATTGTAATGATGGTGATAAAAGTCTATCCTAGGGAGCCGCTAGCGTGTTTTCCTAAAGGTGCTTCTAGAATGAGATGGCTGGTTTATGTTTAAGAGCTGAGGCTTGATCCAGATCATTCACATCAAGGGCAATTACTCTGGGAATGATAATGAGCCTCATGCTTGGCCTCCACTGAGATTTCCAGTGCCAGCACCAGTTGCAGCAACAGTGTAAGATAGTGAGCAAAATAAAATAAAGACCACAACAACTCTTTGGTCTAAGACACGATATTTTCCTAGGCATAAGCCTTATCTCTAAACAAATAAATAAAAAAAGAAATAAATCCACAGTTTGGATGCTCAATAAAAGCAGCTTTCTTTTCCTAGTGGAAAACTTGGTTGTGTTACTGAACTGCATGCACAAGCTCTTTGAGAAAAACTGAAACTTCTGCAAGTGTGTTCATTTCATCAAATCCCTTTTTTCAAAGACAAAAAATATTTGAAGCTTTTTTTACTACCTCTGATACTAGAGGCTCAGGCTTTTTCATCTTCCATCATATGGGTGATGTGGCGCACACACTGTGGTATGTGTTAGTCCCGTAGAGGCCCCAGACGGTTTCCCTGGCACTGGGACTTCTGTGTTTAGGAGCCCTCTGCGCAGCTTCTTGTTGGCTATGGGTGTCCTCCCCGCAGTTTCCCCTGCATTTTCCCCATCCCAGTGGTGATGGTACATTTTGGCTCTAATTAGTACAGCTTGGATTTCATTAAGTAAATGACTATGAAAAGCTTTCAGCACTAGGGGAAACCCAATAGAAAGATGTAGATTATCCAGCAGAGGATGTTCTCAATTTGTTTGGCTGGAAACTAAAATTCTTACCTAAGATTTTCAGAACTCGGGAAGAAGTTTGACCTTCCCCATCCCTCAGCCAGCTCTGAAAATCACAGCCGATGGTGTTTTACTAGACTTACAGTACTGACTTAATAGATCTCTAGTTATTACAGAATAAATGTTCATGTTCTACAAGTTTAAATTATATTAAAAGCCTTTATTAGCACAGCTTGGCAAAATACACTTCTGGCTAGCTTTCTGGCCTTGGGTTAGGCCATTCTTGTGGTTTCTTAATGACATGCTATGAAGAGGATATACTTTATGAGACTCTGGTGCCAGGTTTTGCATGTATTAAGAGGCATTTAACATTTGTTCATAATGCTGAGTGAAACAAAAAAAAAATTAAAATTTGAATTACAAATCATATTCATCTGGCTTGATTTTTGTTGTACATAGCCTTTCGTATTTTATTTGTGTATATATATGTTATCTATATTTTTTTATTACCCAGTCACTGTGAATTACTGGTGGAAGCTCAGTTCTGGCATGTAACAGTCCTGCTACCGAAGTTGCTTTCTGTTATCTTTTAATTTCCAATCTTCCCTTAGTAATTTTGGCAACATTTTCTCAATGAAAGAAGAACTCCTCTGGGCTGTGTAATGAGTTTCCTCATAGTTGGGAGCAGAATTAGGCCACTGGGGCAGCTCACTTTTGTGAATGCAACTGTTGGTACGATGGGCAAAATGTCTCAGAAGTTTCTTTCCCACAAGACTTGGTGACACATAGGCAGTGCTGGGGTGTGATTCAGCTGTTTGGTTTGTTTTCCTCTCTTGTCTTCTGTTTGCTTTGCAACCAACAAGTCCGCCTCTTTTTCCTTCTGCTGATATTGCATGTTAGTGTGAAAAAGGGAAGGGGCAAAGTACCCATTGGGTGGGAGGAGGTGTGTGTGGCAGGAAAATGGGGCTGGGAAAAAGGTCTGGGACTTGAGTAACCTTTCTTAGGTGTCTTTCCATCACAAGAGTTGTTTGTTGCAAAGGTGCAATTGTTGATAGTAAAAGTGGGTCACAGTGGATTTGACCTGATGCTCTCATTCTCTCCACAGTGGGGAAGCCTCACAAGTGCAACTACTGCGGCCGGAGCTACAAGCAGCGCAGTTCACTGGAGGAGCACAAGGAACGCTGCCACAACTATCTGCAGAATGTCAGTATGGAGGCTGCTGGGCAGGTCATGAGTCACCATGGTGGGTGGAAACTGCCTGTTGAGGTCTCTTGGACTTGGAGCACCTCTTGCGGGTTTTATTTTCCATCTGTTTTTCTTCCTTCCTTTCAGCTTTGCATCACTTCCATCTTTGCATCATTTCTGTTTTAGAGATAGGTTATGCCCAGATAGGCAGGAGGAGAAAAGATGGGCTAAAGTCCTCACTCCAATTTAATAGCGATGGTTTTGCTCTTCAGTCAGTATTTCGCTTTTGAGTATGTATAAATAGGCAGACGTGAAAATAAGAGTCATCTGTGTAATGTTACCCTAAAAATTAACTCACAGTTACAGGAGGTAAGGATGGTGGAAGTATTCAGAAGTCAGTCTTTCTACTTCCTCTGATATTATATCACCAAAAAAGAGAGGGATGGGTATAAAAATCTCCAGAGCAGAATGGAATTCAACAGTGTTGTTGAAAGTAGTTATAACCCCCCCCCAAATGTTTATATGCATTTACATGTGTTAGTATTAATATGTTAACTAACACTGCATGTGTTAATATACATAAAAACTGAAGATTGCCAAAAAGATTGTTGAAAGCAAGAAATGTCAAACTCCATGAATTTGTTTTCAAAATTTTCTGTAGCTATCAGTGTGGATAACGAGCATAATGTCTGAGACTGCAGGGTTGTAGCACTAAATGCTAAATGATTGCTATCCATAAATTGTTATAGTTTCATTCAAAATTAATGGCTTGGAAACTCTTCTAAAACTGAACATCTTTTAACTTTTAAAAGTTGTCTTTAGATGTTTGGTACCTAATCAGAAAATACAAAAAGTACAGGTTTTCCATTTTGCTTAAAAATTACCTTATAACGAAGAATACCAAAAGTTAGATTGGAGGTAAATGGAAAGGCAAAAGAATGTTTCCTCTTTTTTTTCTCCATTTTGCTTTTTGTTGTTGAGTGGAATCATATGGCTTCATTTGGAAATTAATTATGTAAAAGTTCTGAAAGGTCATTTCTAAAAACCTAAAAGTACAAGCTGAAATAAAATCTATTCATCATTAATAATATGGAATGTTTTCTGGTGAAAAGATCACAAAAAAAAAAATTAAGAGTATTTTTCCATGAAGAATTTAATCCTATAAAGGCATTCTAAATATATTTGATACATATTGCCAAAAGGTTCAAACAGCTGTATTAAGTAATTACAATCTTTGTAGACACCCTGGGGACTAAAGTCAACATTTAAAATGTAATGGATGACTTTAAAGACATTGAAATTAGTGGTCATATGCTTTAGGCCTGACTTTATGCTAGTAAATGTCAGTGGAAAGACTGATTTCAGGGCTTTGCTATTTGCAGGTACCTGTTGTGTGCTCGGTCTGTTAGATGGAGTGCTTAGTTGATAGTAGGAGTTTAACCACCAGCTCCATTCCCAACACAATACACACTCCTCACTCTACAAGGGCATGCTTGTCTTTTATTATCCAGCGATTTCAGTAAGCCTTCCTTTAGGGGAATAACAGAAGGCTGATGCAGTTATGACAGCCAGGTTGCTTTAGAGATCACATTGCGGAGGATCTTCCCAAATTCCACTCAACTTCTGGGTTTTATTCAGTTTTATATTAAAATTTGGTTTCCTTTTGTTGATAGTGTACTTCTGAGGAAATCTAAAGCTTATTCTAAGCTGCTTAATGCTATGACAAGAAGGGTAAGTCCTTAGCCTTGTCTACCCAAAGAAGCTGGAATGGTTGATCTTGCATTGATTTTTCTACCAACTGAAGTTAAACCAGTGCAAACCCCATGTGGACAGTTCCTTTATTTACAGCCTGACTGACTTTGCTCAGGCTTAAAATAGAAATGTTCACACAACCACTTCACTTTTCTCAACAAAATTAGCTTAAAACAGCACTTTGAATTCAACTAGTGCCTCTTTCTCCTCCGGGCAAATATGTCTAAATCTCCCCTGGTGAATGTTTAAGGGGATATTTGATCCACTGTCTTTGTTTAGCTGTTTAGTGAGGGCACAGCAAGGACAGGCAGCAACAGGGAGCTCCAAAGTCAGCTGGGACCAGGAATAAATTTCACCTCACATCCCAGCATCACTCCCACCCATGAAGCTCAGCATGGGAGTGAGGATCATGAGCAGCAACCTGTACATGTCTGCAGCAAAGTCCTTTCTCCTGGCACTATAAAGTCAGCAGGGAGGAGAATACAAATGATTACTCAACTTAAGGTTAGGTCTTAATCTAATACTGAAAAATGTATTGATTTTTCTCTCTCCCATCTCACACATGGGAAGGATATTACTGAGGATGAGTAAGTGTATGCTTTGGAGATTTTGATCATTGGTTCATTTTGCATCGCATTGGGATTAAGTTTTTCTGACTCTCTTTCCAAATACTTGTAAGTATTCTTGCTGAGTGTTTTGAAGCTTCTGAATGCATTTTGGTGTGACTGCTGGTCACAACTTCACCATTATGCACAGAATAGGTAGAGGTGGGGATTTTCTCATCCATGTGGGCATTAAGTATGCAGGCAGCTGTGCTGAGTCTCAACTAATATAGCCAACATTTAACATCAGTCTAACTTATTTCTGTAGATGAATTGTTCCAGAAAACTGGAGACAGGCCCTAGAGAGTTTAAGTGTTCAAGTTGATGGGTTTATAGGCATGCTACAGGCATCTCCTTGGGTGCTTTTGCTGTGGCCCGATGAGGTCTTTGTCTTGCAGATGGCTAGATAGCCTAACTAAAGCCACAGGGGCAAGTGAAAGGTGGGGAAGAAGGGCTAGTTTTCAGTGTGTGGGTAGGAATGTACAAGTCTCCGGGTATTTCTCCATCCTCTTGGAGGGTGCTGGTTGCTTGCTGAGCTGCCCCTCCTTGTGGCTATGTCCTGTTCACTGCTCAGCACGATGGCTGCTGCAAGAGAGCTCCCACTTCACTGGCAATTTTTGGCTAAGCAGTAATGTCCCCAGAGGTAGAAATTAGTCTGTGGTCTCCAAGCTAGCAGCATGTTGGGGGTGACTAAATTGACAGTCTCTGAATGCCAAGAACATGACCTTTGTGGGAACAAATGGAGAAATATTGAAGGCTAGCTATGGTTTACACCAAGTTATACGTTCTTCTATATCTTCTCAAAGCAAAAAGTCAAGGGGAATTCTTAAAGTGGAGTGGAGAAGCATACTCTTTTTAGGAGAAGGAGAAAGAAGCCTAGCCCTAGGCTATGTGAGGCTCAAAGGCCAGCTCTACGTAAAACACACAATGGCCTTGTGTCCTTCCCTCTTTAATAGTAGCTTAGACCATCATTAAAATGCTGGTCCCACAGGAGGCTTCACACCAGGGTCCCTGGGAATATTTCCTGTCATTTCTCTGTGCACACACGCTTTTTTTGATAGCAATATTGTGAGCTTAGGAAAGGAAATTGAAGTTGATGGAGTAATGCTAATTTATACCAGCTGAGACTTAGCCCAGTGTCTGTTGTCTGCACACAAAAGTATTTATCAGCACAACACACACTGGGAATGTTTCTTACTTCTTTTTTCCCTATTTTTTCCTCACTGGAACAGCATAAAACTTTTTTAACAGTATATTAAAAGTATATGTGGTTTCTTACAAATTAACAAGCAAAACCTAAGAGAGAGCCATCTCAAGCACTATGATTGAAAGATTAGTGTCTTCAGGAAAACAAAGACTTTGTTTTGAAGACCATCCAGTGCATCGAGTTTGGGCTTAGAAACAACATTAACTGCAGCTGAAAAGATGGTGAACATCTGCATGGGCAATCTAGGAGTGCACCCTGATAGCTGATCAAGAACGTCCTTGAATAGAAACATAAGCATGGGCTTTTCATGGACTAGGTGCTTGGCTTTTAGAATAAAAAAGCCTTCCTGGGCCGAGACTTTAAGCTCACAGCATAAAATAAGTTGCTGTATCAAAGCTAGTTATAACGTGTTAGCTGTTCTTCAGTAGCTCCCACTACCAAGATAATGAAATGTGATGAAATACGACACAAAAGGAATTGCATTTACTGCAGAGTAAATGCGTACACGAGCTTCTACCACAGAGCAGCTGATTTGTGATAACTGTTGTCTGTATGTGATCTGTTTGTTTTTCTCCTTTTTCATTCATTCTAGTTTTCCTCAAAAAAAGAAAAAACCAAAAAGGTGCAGGCTGGGCTATTTTTCCTTCATTTGTATATTTTTAAATTCAAAAGAAAATGAATGTATCTAGAATTGACGATGTGATCTTAAGCTTAACTCTTCCAGTTTCTGAAATATGACATTTCACCTGTTTGGTCCAGTTTTGCATGCAATTTAAATGGTTTCAGAAACTCAACTATTTCTATCTCTCCCTTCTCCCAGGAAATCTATATAACAAAACACATTCTAGTAACTTACTGCCATCGTAACACAAATATTGGCATGATTCCGTTGAAATAGAGCCATGCCCTGGATTATAGAGCTGAGTTCTGAGGTGGGAAAAAGAGCTTTCAGCATGAAAGATACAAGAAAATGCTTTTATTGGTGATGATTTTACTTTTAAAAGGAGTCCAAGCAGAATTTTTGCCTGACTTAGAGAAGAGCAGATGTCTTTTTTAGCACTATTCATTTTTCATGGAAGAAAGGTTTCAAATTCTGTATATGCAATTTTACACACATATGCCCAACAGTAGAATTATTTAATTATTACTTAATTGTTATAAGACATACAAATGTCTCTACATTTGGGGCTTAATCAGATGACTATAAAAGTAATCAGGAGGTTTTCAACTGATTTTGTTGGCAAGTACAGTCCTATAAAGCCAACATGCCTTTAGCAGGTCTTTCTAGGAGGGATTTAAAGCCCTCTGCACCTTCCTAGGTCCCCACAACCAGCCTCGTAAGTCCTGTACACTTAGGACTGGAAATCCTTGAAATTTCACAAGGGCTGGAAATCCTTGAAGTGACACTCACCTGCAAACTTGGCCCATTGCAGTGAGGATGGGTATTGCCACTGAGCAGGGATCCAGGGTTTCACGCAGAATGTGCGTGCATGTGCATTCATTCGCTGATTTTCGGTAAGCCAAAGGACAGTCAGATGCCAGTTCCCAGTGAAAATCAACAGACATAATCTTTCCTTTCTTCCCAAATCTCCTTGGTAAATACTTGTGTAGAACTAGTGCAGATAGCTCCTGACCAAGCATGATATTTAAATAACCTTAAAAATTTAGCCTTAGCTATTAGAGTATTCCAGACCTCCCAGTCTGCACTGGGCATTTATTAGGTCACTTGAACATTGCATCCCATTTTGTTGCAACATTAGATTCATTTCATATTTATGCTTTTTTTCCTTTCTTTCACTGAAGCCAGCAGGACTGCCTTGTAAATGAGATACCATTGTGTTTCTCAGGGGGAGCATCCTGTACAAATAAAAAAGCAGCAGAGTAAATCATTTTATAGCATATGGTAGATTCTAAGCCTCAAAGAACTCAGCTTTCCATAGCAGCAGAGGCACAAATGGAATCAAATGAATAAATTGCCATGTTTTCTTATTATGAATGTCTGAATTGAGAAGTTCACCTGAGCAGATACCTTCTTTTTTAATTGCCTGGTATTTGCTCTTCCTTACTAGAAAGAAGACAAAGACAAGACTTTTATCACCCCATTTTTCATTTATTATGTGCCAGCAAACAGCTGCCTGTTTAAGAACAGGGGAGTGATTATTCCATATTAGAATCCTTAAGGTAGTAAATTTACATGGGAGTAAAGTAGGTTGGTGGTGTTCATTTATGGCACAATCTGAGAGAGAAGGTGCCTATGACACACAAGGCTGCTAAGGTGAGACACCAGAGGAGGACTAGTAGAAGACATGGGTTTCAGTCGTCCTCTGCTACCTCTGCAATACCACCCAAGACTTCACTGGCGGATTTATCTCATGCAGGGAATGCAGTGGGTTGCTCACAGTTTACAAATTGTAGGAACTCCGTGCAAGGTCATCCCAGTTTCTCCTGAAATAATATTTTGCACCTCAAACTTCCCATGGGCTAGTGTCTGATCCTCCTCGAGTTGCTCTGAAGGTGAATGAGGGACAATTAGGCCATATATTAAATTCATGGCAGCAGAACAGAGCTACATGTGCAATCACACTTGACATATATTGCGAATGACTCAGACTGTCTGGGCCTGATATGCAGCATAGTACCACTGCCCCTTCTTGGTGTTTAGATAGTGTTGGATGTTCAACAAAAGGGAGTACTTGGTAGGTATTTAGTGAGTAGGTATGTGTGTCAGCAAGTGACATAAAACACTGTGCAGGTTGGTCACTCCCCTGGTAAGAAGCCTGTGCTATTTTTATACTTATTTTGCTCTGCACCTTATTCCCTAACTCAACAAACAACAACAAGTGAAATGAGTAAAGACAGAAGGGGTCATTGATTTCTTTTTATTGCCTTGAAGACAATGTGTGAGCATTCCCCTAACATAGTTAGCACGGGAATTCTGCCTGCTGATCCCACGGGAGTCCTCCCTGCTGATCCCACAAGGTGGGAAGACAGACACAGAAGACTTGTGTTCACAGGTTGTTAGGTCTTGTTTGAAGGGATAAAATACTAGAATCATAGAATGGTTTGGGTTGTGAAGGACCTTAAGATCATCTAGTTCCAACCCCCTGCCACGGGCAGGGACATCTTCCACTACACCAGGTGGCTCAAGGCCTCATTCAGCCTGGCCTTGAACACTGCCAGGGATGGGGCACTCAAAATTTCCTTGGGCAACCTGCTCCAGTGCCTCACCAGTCTCACGATGTAAAGAATTGCTTTCTTGTATCTAACCTGAATCTTCCCTGTTTAAGTTTGAACCCATTACCCCTTGTCCTTTCACTACAGTCATATATTAATAAAAATATTGATAGTTTCTGCAAGTGATTCTGAAGGGAATTTCCATACAATGTTAGTCCTGTAATTCCAGTCCTGTGTTTGTTGATTTTACAATCTCATGTATAGAAAGAGGAAACATGCTTTAATGAACAGATCCTTCATTCGGGAAGCCTTTGTCTTGGGGAATGCACAGCCAGGCCCAGGAAACACAAGTCATCAATGCGTTGTAGTTTTTTTAGTCATTGAGATTAGTGCATAAAGAAAACAAGAACGGTAAGCATGCCTTATGATAAGCATGAAGTTAAGGGACTACACAAAGAATGACAACTAAAAAGTTGCATTGGCAACAGGCAGTGATGTTGAAAGGGAGAGTAACAGAAAATGTCATCAACAGAGCGAATTTTCAGAAGTGTACCTTCCTCAATGAACAAATCAAGTTCTTTAGTAAATGCTTAAATTTGGGCTTCTGCTAAGTAAGATGGTCCCAAAGAAAGGCATTTTGTAAATGGGGCTCTGCTTAAATGTGATTCCTGTCTTGATGCCCAGTGTGTCCTTGTACTTTGCTTTACTTTGTATTGCACTTGTCGGGCTGTCAGCAGGGCTCAAATGATTTGTGTTGTCTGTGAAGTGTAGACCAGACTTGTCTGATACGATTTTTTGGTTTTATGTAGTACCTCCTATGGAAGATTGTAAGGAACAAGAGCCTGTGATGGACAACAATATTTCTCTGGTGCCTTTTGAGAGACCTGCTGTTATAGAGAAGCTGACAAGCAACATGGGAAAGCGTAAAAGCTCCACCCCACAGAAGTTTGTGGGTAAGCTTGAAATACGCCTTTTATTATTTTTAGTGTGTAGGTATAGATTACTTGTTGTTTGCAATAGCCAAAAGAACAAGGGGAAAAACAGTGCTCTCAGAACTTGGTCGTGATGGGGAAGGACAACAATGGAGATGGTCAAATAGCCACAAGAAATCCTGAAAATTACTGAATTAATTTTACCCACCCAGAGAATTCAAAAGTGAGGTCCCCAGAATAATGAAAATGGTTTAGAAAACCTTGAGCTTTTTACTGTGCCTTAAGGCTGTTTTGGTTTTTTTAAACTTTTCTTTGGCCCTTTTGAGATTTAGACTTGTCTTGTCCTTGCCCCAGCAAATAAAAACTTAGATTCTCATATAATTATCTGTCTCCATATATATATATGTATGTGTGTGTGTGTGTGTGTGTGTGTGTATTAAAAAAACAAACAAGTATCTCAAGACTTGTAACTTGTATTACATTCTTGGGAGTTGGCAACAACTGATCTGATAGTACCAGCACGAGGAAGTAAAATCCCATCACTTCTGCTGGAAAAAGTGCTTGCTCCAAGTGCTGTGTTCTGCACACAATAAACTTATTAAGGCATGAATACAAACCAGCACTTTGGATGACTTTTGCATACCAAATTTAGAATCCTAGGCCCAGAATTCATGTTTTGCTTTGTGTCTTGACATCTTAAAATTGTTCAGCTTCTAACAGGAGACAGTATGGGGAATTTTACTTGGCTTGAGTAGTAATTCAAAGTTTCTTTATACTGCTGCTGAGGCAGTGTTAAACTTCTTAGGAGGGGAGTTGGGACATAGAATTATTTGGGGTAAGTGTATGCTGCTAGACTCCAAAGTCATGTAATATACATTTTCCACACTCCTTCGCTGGAAGGACAGTTGTACAAAATTTAAGGCTGTCATATACTCATTCTACCTACACTGAGGACACTTAGGGAGAGAGGATCAGAGCACTGTAAGCAATTAACACAGCCATTTAGAAAAGTTGTTGCCCCTCAGCTAAATGCAGATTCAGATGGATTTGTTAAATCACCACTGAAGGTGGTTTTCAGCTAACACACATGGTTTTGAATAGTAGGGGGCTAGCAGCATGCAGCAGCTCACCTGGGGGGCACTGACACACTGACCTGGCTGCTCTCAGTCATCTGACCGTTCCGAATATCAGTGCTAAGCCATGGCTAGGTCAGGAACAATCCAACCCACATGAGGAACACTGGGAGACATGGATGTTTCCCATATTGTAATTAGTACTTCTGATATAAAAGCTTAATTCGTAGACCGTTAGTCTTTAAAAGTGGTCTGAAATGGATTACTGTTTAGCTGATGAGAACTGGGGGGGTTATACTCTAATTTACAGCTGTGACAACAGGGTTGAAGAAGGGAGAAATGGGAGCAAAACTCTACTGACAAGCCAAATATAGCTTTATGAGACTGTAAACATGGCCCCGTCACAGTAGGTTTCCCTAATGTTGTCTCAGCAAGTACTGTGCGTTCTTGCAGGTTGTGATCAACAGTGGTATTAGTTAACCAGGCTGACATTTAAACTGTCAGACCTCAGAAATATTACAGCCTCAAAATGAAGAAGGGCAGTTCACATCTTTCGCTCTTTCCCACCCCCAAGGTTGTCCGCAGATGTGAACAGAATTGTTTGCAATGCCTCTCAAGGTTATCTCTGCAGGGGCGAGAGACTTAATCTGGGAGGGCTGGAGACCTTGCTTTCTTCCCTTAAATCCAGGTGTACCCAGGCCTGCTCCCATAAACAGTATAGTTTGCTCATTATAAACCTACCTCAACTGATTGAAAATCCTTGCCTGAGATATGCTGTAGCAGATTATTATTCTCTTCAGTATAGTGTACTACTTCATTGTTAGATAAACTTGTTTCTTTTATAGGTGTAACAGAGCATTCTGGTATTTTCTGGGGCTGGGAATTCAGGGTTTCATGTGATATACAGCTGTTTATCCAGATCCAGCTGTA
>NW_009925458.1:40581-53311 GCF_000696875.1 Nestor notabilis | reverse complement strand
AAAAAATAGCCTCTTTCATATTTACTGTATCTTATTTTTCTGCCTTTTCTGGTCTTTCATGGCATCTCAGTGTTTGAAATGAGTAACAGCGGTCTCCTCTTTGTTCCTTTTCTTTACTCTTTTTTTCCACCATGACCTCACTTTTCTTCCCATTTTCTCCCCAATGAAATACTGTTCAACTCTATCAGGAAGAACCTGTAATGGTTCTCTTGCTTGCAGGAAATTTTCCTGTGCATACTGCAAGTGTGGCACGTGTCCAAAACAACTTAATGGTGTTTATGAGAAGGTCATGTAAGCATAAGCTAAAATCTTTGCATGCTACATCTATCAATGCTTTACTGCTCTTTCTGATCAGCAATCTCCAAGGGACCTTGGGTTTGGACCACTGTCTCTACTCTGGCTGAAATTTCAGAAGGGAAGGAAAGGAAGCAACATACAGCAAATAGAGTTAATTTCTGAATGAGAGATTTGGTTATATGTCTGCTGTTGAGATACAAGTCTTCCCAAACCTGTTGAAAACAGTGGAGGCAGAAAGTATAACTTCTTTCAGTGAAGGGAGAAGCACACACTGGAGAAATTGAAAGTAATCATCTTCAAGCTGATCACATGAAGGAGACTCACATATTTTCAGTTTGAATGTGGTGCTCACTCTCATAGAACATTACTGAGGTGTCAAGAACTAGCAGGATACAAAACAAGATATTCATGTGGCTTACGGTAAGACCGCAGCTCTTATAGTACAAATCAAAAATACACAGATATTTCAGAACAGATGAAGACTAATCAGCTTCAAAATTAGAGTCAACTTCTAGTTAATGGGGGTCAGAAAGAAGTTTACCTAGTGGTAAATTCTGTGACTGCTTTTTCCAAGATTTCCTGCAGCTTTCTCCCAAGTGTCTGGCATTGCAGTTGCTGTACATACTTGATGAGATGGTCTACAGGTATCACAGGGCAGTTGTGTCTATGTGCTTTGATCTAGCTTCAAATACCTGCTTTGAGGTTTTTTTGAATGTCATACAATAAGATGACTACAGTGGAGAATGTTTCTCCTACTTCATTATTGTAGGGCCAGGTGTAAATAGAATTTGAGCATAATCTTGCATGGAAATTAAAAAATATGAGTCTGATCGGTTTTAAGTGCAAATTTGGCCAAAGAGGAATTAAAATTGAAAACCATGTTGGACTGGTTTGTTAATTCTTCTGAGCTCTTTTGTTTCATGCCCTCTCCTCCCCACATGATCATTTATTTTACTCTTTTATGTCACACTCAATTTCTAAGGCTCTGACATCTTTGGAACCAGTTCATAATTAAAGGAATGAATAATTCAGGTCACTGACAATTTACAGTTTTCTCTACTCTGCTGTCTGTGCTGGAGTAACTAAACGTGGAAGACAAAAGGAATCAAAATAAGGTTTGTGTCATTCATGAAAGTAGTCCATAAAGGACAGGTCTGATTTCTTGATCTGTATAGCCTACAAACGACTGACAGCATGTTTGGCAGATGGATCAGACTCTCACCAGATCCAGTTCTTTATTCAAACACAGGAATGATATGGGGGGCAAGAGCAGGTGACAGGGACCAATGTGTTCCCATTTTCATTCCTTTTCTTCCCACTGTGACAAAGACTCCATCTGCTTCTTGGAGCTGTCCTCCAGTCCCCGTTTGGCCCCACCTGGGAAGGAGCTGCTCAATTCCATATGAGACCAGAGCAACCTCCCATTACAGAGTTGTCCATCCTATCAGTAGCAGGACAGACATCACAGACAGTGAGAATGACAGCCCATGGCAGAAACACTGAAAAGAGGATGTTTGATGGCAAGAGTCACCATTACATCATGTTAGATTAGGGAGGCCATTGCTTTAGGACCATTTGCTCCTTCTCTCCTTCCTTCCCTCTTTTTCTCCAAATGCCTTGTGTGTAACAAAGAAATAATTTTCTACGTTGTGCTTTCTCACAGCCAGCCATAGGGAAACGCAGTGAGGTGCATGAACATGGTGTCTAATCAGAAGCATGTGAGCAGTATTGCTGAAGAGAGTAGGAATATTTATGTGCTTCACTTTAGACTTGCATTTAATTACCTTCCCAATCAGGACTAAGTTCCCAAGCGAAAGTGATGCATCATCTCCAAGGATAACATGATTGTTCTGTGGGTAATGTTAAATTATTTCTCTATGCATGATTTTAAGATAAGCCACATTAAGTGGAGTGAATTATTATAGTCAAAAATAAAATGCTGAGTGATAGCTATGTTGAAATGTACTAATGCTATTTGGAAGAGATTTGGGATTACAGTTCTGCTTCTTTCTTATGGTGGTTTATACGCATTTTGTTCCAAGCAATTTTGCAAAAGGTGATAGAAGATTCTTGAGTTCTTTAAGTCTTGGATAGTCAAACCAGTTGTCTGTAGTGACTCCTTGAATGTATTATTTAATGCTGTTGAAGAACGTACGGGTTTATGTACCAAAGTAGTGAAAAGTAACAAAGACAATAAAAACCAACCAAATTATTTATTAGACTTCATCAAATCAGCTTAAAAATTTAAGTGGCAACAACTAGCTAATATTTGTGTCTGTGAACACATATATAAGCATGTATATCTTGTATCTTAAACATCTAGTTATGCATACAACCTTTCCTATTTAAAAAAGAGCTGCTGTTATATGGACTTTCCTTGTACTGACACTCTAAAGCCACCACAGGAAAAGCAGTGCTGCTGAGCTGAGCCCTGATGGAAGTAGTGGTAAATTGTTATCTTCAAAGGAGAGGTGTGATAGGTAACGTGCCCTACAACTAGCATAATTTACCAGCATTATCAGTAATGTCATTGATTTTAAAAGGTTACAAAGATGTGAATTTGGGTTCACATCAGCCAACTTCATCATCATTATTATTTATTTAACCTGTATCAGTGAAAGTTGCTTTTGCCTTTTACCAGAGGACATAAGCTATACAGTGTGGTTTCTCTGCTTTGTTTTCTTGCCTAAGCAGACACTGTGGTGGTGGTGGCAATGTCTTCTTCTCAGACCAAAACTTTGGGATAGGATTTTTTTTCTTTTTGGAAGAGAAGAACTACAAAAATGCCATAGCTTGACCATGAGATGGCAGATCAGCCCCCAGTGCTCCTGTTACTTGCTCTCTTCTGTGTCGTTTTACTGACGTTTCTTCTGCTGGTTGAAGGATTTAAATGTTGTATCTCTAAAGGTGCCTCTGTACCTGTTGTTCAGGTTTCTTGCTATGCAGCCCTATTGTAAGGTTTGTATGAGGCACCTCAGAGTGCCGGGGACATGTGGCGCTGCCTCCTTTAATTTTGGGAGAGTATGTCTAATGGTATAAACCAGCAAAGCTTCATTGACCGTGGTGGTTCAATCCCATTTTCTACCAGTTAACATGTATTTCCTAACTTGAAGCACAGGCCCAGTGGGAGGTTTGGAATTGTTCAGGAAGTCACTGCAGTCACATGCTTCGCCTAAAATAAAAAAACATAAAAGCTGTTGGTGAAGTTGCTGTTTTACCCATCTCAGGACAGAAACTTCATAGGAGATCAGTTACCAAGTAGGAGGAGGCTAATTACGGACTCTGGAATGAATTTCACCCCAAGTCAGGGTGAATTTCAGGGTGAAATTCTGCCCCTCCCTACCCCTTTTACAGTGAAGCCTTCGAGTAATGATGTTGATTTCTCTCATTCATTTGCTCTTGTCCCTTAGGTGAAAAGCTCATGAGATTTGGCTATCCAGATATTCCCTTTGATATGAACCTAACCTATGAGAAGGAGGCTGAGCTGATGCAGTCTCACATGATGGACCAAGCCATCAACAATGCAATCACCTACCTTGGAGCTGAGGCACTTCACCCCCTGATGCAGCACACACCAAGCACAATTGCAGAGGTGGCCCCCGTCATCAGCTCAGCTTATGCTCAGGTCTATCATCCTAACAGGATAGAAAGGCCCATTAGCAGGGAAACAGCTGACAGTCATGAGAACAACATGGATGGCCCGATTTCCCTCATCAGACCAAAGAGTCGAACCCAGGATCGAGAGGGCTCCCCCAGCAATAGCTGCCTGGATTCTACTGACTCAGAGAGCAGCCACGAAGACCGCCAGTCCTACCAAGGAAACTCTGCCTTAAATCCCAAGAGAAAGCCAAGCCCGGCTTATATGAAGGAGGACGCCAAGGCTTTGGATGCCACAAAAGCTTCTAAGGGCTCTTTAAAGGATATCTACAAGGTCATCAATGGAGAAGGGGAGCAGATTAGGGCTTTCAAGTGTGAGCACTGTCGCGTCCTTTTCCTGGACCATGTCATGTACACCATCCACATGGGCTGCCACGGCTACCGGGACCCATTAGAGTGCAACATCTGTGGCTACCGAAGCCAGGACCGCTATGAGTTCTCATCGCACATAGTCCGAGGAGAGCACACATTCCACTAGGCCTTCTCATCCAAAGGGGACTTGTATGAAGTAGAACTGCACATGAAGAAATACTGCACTTACAATCCCACTTTTCCTCAGACATTGAGACGCCTATTTTGTTGTTGTTGCTGTTGTTGTTGTTGCTGTTGTTTAATTATTATTATTATTAACCTTATTTTTTGTGGACCCAACCTCATTTGCTCTGCCCAGCTTAAGAATGGAAAGAAGGGAGGGAAGGGATAAAAGAGAGGTTTGCTGTTGCTGTCACGTTTTGGTGGGTGGCCCGCCTCGCTTTCCATGGGAATTGAAAGGCAGCCTGTTTCTGTCTCAATCAGCTGTACATTGTGTCCTGTTTTGGGACATCACTCAACCCTGCTAGGTGCTTTAAAGTCCTGACGAGATGCCACTCACTCATTTACAATTTCAGACGAATAGATACAAACATTTCAGAGGAGAGCCTCTTCCAAACGTATAGATACAGTCTGGGGTTTCAGTGGCTGGAGGAGAGAGGGGGATCTTTATTCTGCAGAATGAACAATTATTTTTAAAGCGAAACTGTTAGGGATTTAGGAGCACAAAAGAAAGTCAATGTTCCTTTCAAAATTACTTTCTAGGGTGAGCTGTTTTCCTGGGTTCAGTGTGTATTGCCCCTCTAGAATGTAAATTTAAAGAAAAAAAAATAAAAACAAAATATATGTCTTAACACTGTACCACATTACAGCAGTTTAGTTTCATAAGTCTGAGGGCCTTCTGTGGTAAGTCTGAGGCTTTGTATTTTTATTTTCCTTAACTTATGAAGCACCTTTTTTAGAATGGTTGATTTGCTGTTACTCCATGCCTATGGCTTCTCACTGGCTTCTTAGAGACCCTTGGGAGCCTTACTTATTTGGTTGCACCCTGTGTTTTAAGAAATAGCATTTAGAAATAACTTTTACACTTGCTTCTAGGACAGTAAGTGGCCTAGGAGTGGGTGAGGGAGTCTGTAGTTTACTCAAGAGGTTCTGCTGCTCTTCTGAAATAATTTTGTTATAAAATTATGGATTTTAAAATGACAGAAGTCCTAAGTAGGAAAGTGTTCTTTAAATATAGGTATATATAGATATATAATTATATTAATACTTTCTCATTCTATTATCACAGTGTTAACCTCTTGGCAACAGCCTAAACTAAGACTTGCAGCTGGGAAAAAGCTAGGAGCCAGATCCTTGGCCAGCATTAGTTTCATTAGCCCCATTGAATTTAATGGAACTACCCCGACTACTTCAGCTACATCAGGAGCCAAGCCTTTACCATTTATTCTCTCATTGACATCTTATTTGCTTAATCTGCTGAAGTTCCTTTTGGTTTTAAGTCATCAATTCTACTTTAATTTAGGGGTGGAAGTGTTTGCAGGTTTTGCTGCATAGCTTTTGCTCTTGGAGAGCACAGAAGCCCTGCAAATGAGCAGATAGTGTATCACCTTCTCTATTCTTCAGAAATGACACATGAAGATGCAGGTGTTGTGCTTTGATTTAGATTTGCAGATTTCATTTTTATTCCTATTTTATTAATTTCACTGTAGGGAAGACAAATGGAGAAACAAACTTCAGAGTAAGTCTTTGAACTATAGACTGGACAAGAGCAAAAGAAAATCAGCCTCCAATATGTTTTGTTTCCTTTCTTTCTTTCCCAATAAATAACAAAGCCAGCAACCACCCAGCAAGTTGCAGGTTGCATCAGTAAAAACTGGGCTTAAACCTACATGACAGATTGCCATTGAAACCCAACTGTTTGTACCAATCACAATTGAAATGTTGTTGTTTGGCAACAAGAACACAGCTTGAGAATGGAAAGATTTGCATGGTTTTAACCCCCTCCATGCACACGGTCTCCATGCGCTTGGTGAGACCTTTTCCAAAGTATAAAGTTACTAAAGTGTAAAAGAGAGAGCAAGATCAGGCCATAATGAATTCCCATCTGCTCACTTCAATCTGCGCACTCGATGCATATGCCAGTTTGCTGTTCGTTTTGAGGGTACTGGGTTTTTTCTTCTTCTCTTCCTAGACCTGGAGCATTTGAAAGTAGGAGCTGAGTGGTATTGATTGAAATCTTTTTATGGTGACATTCTTGGCAGCTAGAACCTGTGTTTAGAAAGGATACAGTAGATCATGGCCAGATTACCTGATGACTGCTTCCCAGCACTGAAGTGCTATTAAGTAGGAGCTGGTAAAGTCTTGCAGTAGCCTATTAATTATAATACAATGTGGAGAGAAATGTCATCTTGTGTAATGTGAGAGCTATCAAGGCTCGGAATATACGGGCTTTGGAGAGACAGATTTAAAGACCTATTCCCAACATTGTTCTTAATGTCATTGGGTTCCTCCCCCTCCTTCTTTCTTCATCCTAATGGAGAGGCAAGTCAGGCAAATGAACCACTGCCATCTTCCAGACCATTCTCATTTTCTTGTGCTTGGTGCAATCAAAGGAGCTTGTGCAGGAGAAAAATGGGGAGGTGCTGGAGGGCATCCCTTTTATTCCTCATGGCTGATTCTCTGCAGCCATGAAGGTTGGCTGAGGAGGTGGCCAGTCGTGCTCTGCATCACGGTGTGCTTGGAAATTCAGAAAAGAGACGTTGCTTTTTAAAGTTGGAAAAATCGCCTAAGAACAATGTGCAAAGGGAAAGGTGCTGGGCTTGAAGGTCACTCAGTTTGCATGGGCCTCCAGGAAGACACGTGCCTGCGCCAGAGAAAAGGGTTGCCAGCAATCCCTTTCAGTCTCTGGGGGACAACGTTTTGTTCTCCCCTCTGTCGTCAGTGGAAAGAACACAGGCTATGGTTTCTTGGAATGCTTAGCACTAGGGAAAAAGCATTAATAACTTCTGCCTGTGTTTAGGAAAGCACCAGAATACGGGAAAGGCAGAGAATAATCTCTTGTGTATCCACAAATAAGTTGGCTGCAATTACATCTGCAGTTTGTTAGTGTGCACTTTCATTCATTGATGATTCATTGATACCTCCAGTAGTGTATATTCTGTAGATGTTTGAAATATCAAACAGGGAGACTCAGTGGTTTTGTAGCTAGCTTCAGTTAAGCTCAACTTTTTGTTCCAATGGTAGCATGTGAGATCTGTATCTGAGCACCCCATGTCCTGGTATCATAGGCACAGAGAACTGGGGAGGCAGTGGGGAGAGACACTGGTTTAGTTATCCTCCAAAAACTGCGTTTTGGGAGAGTAAGAAGGTGAGGGGTTACGTTAAATCAATGTCCTTTTCTGAAGACTCACTGAAGTTTTTCATCCTAGGGCTAGGGAAAAGAAAAAGATTAAATTCTAGTTCAGATTTTGAACAGTGTTTTGGGCTAGCATTGATTTTTAGCATTCGCTTACTACTGAAAATCACTGGAGGGTTTTATCTCAAGCAGTTTGCCCCTGCTCAGATGTGTGCAAAATGAGGCCTCAGAGATTGATATTTTTTTTCCCCTTGCTTGTTCTCTGCAGATTTCTAAGAAAAGCTCTTGAGTTTTGTCGAGTTCATTAGTCATTCACAGTGTACTAGGAGTTTCAGTAGATAATCCTTGGCCTGCAGATCCATTTGTTCTAAGTATTTGGTGTTGGAAATCAAACCTGGCTGATTTTTATTGGGCTCTCATGAAATTCTTGGAATCAAGTTTCCAGTTAAAAACATGCATTTGCAAATTCTTGTGAACATTCCCCATTTTCATAAAATAAAAAAAAAAGCAATTTCTACACACATCCCTGCCAGTAAACCCTTTTGCTTCTTTTTACAGCAAAAATGGCAAGATTCTGACTCAATTTAGAGTATTAGAAGCCTATTAATATCAATAGAAGTGTGACTGCTTATTCTGCTCTTGCTATGATCCATATTCTTGGAGCAAAGGGCATTATCTATGTATCTGCTATTATGGCCAATGAATTTTACAGCCACCTTTCTTTGCAGTCAGGAGTGCACATCAAAATATATAGCATTTTCAGTAAAGCCAGCTCTTTATTCAGTAAGTTATGGGATTAAAACAATTTTATTCTCTTTAAAAAGTGCTTCCATCTATGATGTGATGTGAAATGTGTTTAGGCATTAACCTCTATTGCTCTGTATTAGGGAGAAAGAATCAAAATCTGTTAACTGGCCTGATTTTTTAATGGTGGGGGTTTCTACAATGTGAGGTCGCAGCTCACAAAACACCCATGCAGAACTGAAGTATCTTTACTGCAAGGGGAAGAAATTCTTGGTTTCAGGAGTTTCCAAATTTCTTTCTTTTTACAAGGGCATTCCTAAATTGGGGCTGTCAGGAAGAAGAGGAGGCCAGGAATTAAACAAACCCTTCAAAACTGGCTTTTTATTACTGTTGCCTAGGTCCTGTGTTAGCTTTTTCATATTTGAAAGAAGCTAGACAACAAACACTCCTTCCTCCAGAAAGAAACTTCGGAGATAATTTAGGGAAAGGATGTTGTTGTTGTTGTTGTTGTTATTATTATTATTATTATTATTTCAGCCAAGGACAGGAGCCACAGTAATACAGTTCCTTTGCTAGATAATGTTCCTTTCCTTAACTCTTGCTGCGCATTACAATGTGATGAGGAGGGGGAAGGGAGGCTGCTCTGTTGCCAGAGTTGCCTAAACTCAGTGTGGGATTTGAGGAAAAGTGTGATATAATTGGCTTTGACGCTAGAAATTGGCATCTCAGCTTGGCTTAGTATCATTTAAAAACAAAAATGGATGGCAGTAGTGGCCTGCAGTCTAGGGCAGCTGGAGATTTTGAGAAAGTATATTTATATATATATGGTATCGTATAATTAGATATATGCTTTATTGTATATGTGCCTTTTTCAAATGCATTTTGGAAGTTTGTGGTGTCGTTCATGATATCCTACCATACCCTTTCAGAATGCACGACAAAAACCAACCCAAAGTAAACATCCCTTCTGCTATGGTGTAGCGAGGCAGATCCCTCTCCCCTTTGGCACCCTCCTTGGCAGCTTGACCTGGAGGGGGGACCATCTTTGTACTTTGCTGTGAGATTTCCTGGAGTTTGATGGCTTTTAGGAGTGGGAGGGGCTAAGAATTGCCCTAGCAAAGTCCATTCCAGCTACCCAGCCAAATCTGGTCCCAGCCCACACAGCATCCCCAAGCTGCACAGTGCCAGGGCAGTGCTCCCCTGTTCTCCCCCTCCCAAGATTTAAGTAAAAGCATGCTTGAAAACAGACTTTGCTGTGCTTTTAAGATCCTACTGAGGAGAAGACTTTAAAGCATCTACCACTTGCTTCGGCCTGGAAAAAGAAATCTGTCAGAACAAAAGTCCTTTGGAAATGGTTTGTAAGTTTGACGGTCATTCTGCTGCCACCCTGATGACTGATGCAGAGGTGAGAGAAGCCCATCTGTAGAAGATGTTATGGGGGTTTATTAGCTGGAACACTTGGGTGAGAAGCACAGCATTTATTTCGGTGCTTTCCTGGCAGGTTGGTGACCTAGTTTCAGATCTAGTTATTTACCCTGCATGGGTACAGTATCTATGTGTGCCGACACAGGCATAACGTGAACCTGGCAGGGGAGGTGACTAGGTGAGGATGGTGAGGATGCTCTGGGTCAGGCCCTGATCCCATTGCCAGCACCTCAGCACCTCTCTGCTGGGGTCTGGGCCTGTGGCAGTCACAGAGAATATGTGGGAGGAGGAATTAGGTAGAAAAGAGGCGGAATTTGCTTCATCATAGATATATTCCCTTTATCCCATTAAGAATTGTCCTGAAGTGTAAGCCAAGGAGAACATTACTGGTTTCTGATTTAGTCTCTAACAGCTGTGCCTGAAAGCGTGTGAATATGTCCTTCTCCACTGAAGCTCTCAAGTGAACGGAGGACAGCCAGGAGGAGGTGGTGTGCTGACGTCTTGCCGTGATGCACGCTTAACAGGCTAAGATAACAATAAAACTGGTATCTAAATCACCTAGCTTTTCCAGCCTTTGGAAAGGTGGTTGTTGGTATGCTCACTTGGATCCTCATTTGGGAGGATAACTGCCCGTGCTCTCTCCTTCTGTAAAAAACTTCTTTACAAACTGTCCTGGGTTCAGTTTGTGTCCTTAAACCACAACACAAACAAATCACAGGACAGTGGGCAGAAATGACCGTTTCAACAACGACTTACATCGCTATAGTTAACCATATGATTTACAGTTACAAAAGGAGTACTGTGATGTATTTCCTAGCAGTATGTGAAGTATTTTAACAGAGTGAATGACAAGGAATTTACATCATGTCTTGAGAGGGGCTCATGATGCATACTCTACTGGGAGAAAGGGAGCAGCTTGGCCCAAAGCTTGGGCCTGACGCTTCGTTTCTGCACCAGGTATTGATTTAGGTGCCTGCACTGCAGCCCAATAAAATATGTGAGCATGATTAGCCTCCTGTCATCCCTTCAATTAGATCTGGAAGTACACAGGAGCTTTGCAGTTAACAGTGTGCTTAATTATTACCATCAATTGTGACACTGGGTCCTTAGTTGCTAATTGGTGCAGTGCAGCAGCTCTGGTTAGGTCTTGGTTGTTGGAACTCCATGGTGGAGCTCTGCAGTGAAGACGGTGGTGTAGCAGCCTTAATCCCTCACACTCGGCCGTACATGAATGACAGCAGCCTCTAGTCTGGATTATCCATCACAGATAAAATATGGGCACCTCCCGCAAGGCATGGTGGAGAGCATGACTCTGTTATTGGCACAATGAGGCCAGTTTGCAGTAAATTGGGCCATTCAGTTTTACCTCAAGTGACATCAAATACTAAAAGCTTCTTGAAGGGGTAGAGGTCACTGAATCCCCTACTATGCACTTACTGGGATTTGACATTGCTTACTGGAAATGGATGTTCGTTCCTGAACACACTGTAACAAGGGAAGGACTTTTTGGTTATTTTTGTAGTCGTTCAGATTCTGAAACTGTGATCAATTATTTGACTAATTGTCAAGTGTCCTCAGAGCTTGAACATGTTCACTTCCTCTGCCATGTAGCAGTCTCCTCGGGCTTTCAGTGGTTTTCTCTTTCTCTCTCCCCCTTTCCTTTCTCTGAGCTTTAAGTCTGGGCCTGCTCTTATCTCCTGTAGCTTGGGGCTGTCTAGGGGTTTGGGAGCTTGTTGGGGGGGGGGGGTTTGTTCATTGGCTGTACAGTCTGTTTACATATTTTTATACTCAAGTGTAGTTTTATATTAAAAACAGGAAAAAGAAAAAAAGATAGTCAATTTGAGAAAACAAAATATTAAGGTACGTCTCTTTGTAACACTTTAAAGACCTAGGGTACCTTCAGAGATGACTCCACAGTGATGTAATTATAATACTGTATATTTGCCTTCCTTTTTAGTTGGTTTTATTTTCTGGTTGTATTTTTTTTTCCTAAAATGTGTATCTTTTTATGAGAAACTGGAAACTTTTAATGCAAATGTTTAGAAAGATTTAAAATTGTAAAGTAAAAAAAAAAAAAAAAAAAAAAAAAGTCATATAATTTTTTTTTTTTTCCTGTTGGAAGAAAATGCTTTAAAAAAAAGTTTTACTAATGTTGTATTCCAGGGTGGGGGTTACCAACCCCAAATTTGCTTCTTATGTTTCATTCTTGGATCCTGCTTTCTCAACGTGCTCAATGCAGACCTGGATGATTTGCTTATATTAGTCAAAAGAAAAACTTCACCAACAAAACCACCTTTTGGGGTTATTTTTCTGTTCAAGTGCAATACTTTCCCTGACATCATATTAATGTGTGGTGGTTTCTTTCTTCTTTCCTCTAGTCCACACAAATCAGTGAAGCAAAATGCTTTGTCTTAAATAGATTCAAAGATAAGGGTTAAGTAAATTAGACAAAATTAGACTGACAAAAGGTGAGAGAATGTAAGTTAAGGCTAAAGCCCATACCTTAACTCCTGCTTTTATTTGATATTGAAACACATCCAGTGCATGAATTAAGGACATACCTGTTCTTGCTTCTTCCTTTTCTTTCCTAATTGCAGCTTTCTTTTTAAGAAAAGCACTTAATATTGATGTTTATTATAAATAACAAAAAATAAAAAGATCTTTTAGTCTGATCCAAAACCCACTCAGTGGAGGCTCTTGTTGATTTTCATGATGGGTTTTGGATTAGGCCTAATCTCTTAGCTAGGGCAAAATTGCCATTTACTCTAATGGGAGAGATTTGCCTGTGTAAGAATTACAGGACTCATGTCCTTTATCTACCTGAGAGACCAGAAAAGCTTCTTTAGAGTTGTCCTTGTCTTATATAAGTTTAGATGGGACTTGTTTTACATATCATACATATTTATATATAGTGTATTTTTAATGTCTTCCCTCGCCCCC
>NW_009925458.1:10495-40554 GCF_000696875.1 Nestor notabilis | reverse complement strand
AAGCCGCTGTTCTGTAAATATGTATTTAGGTACAAAATAAAGAAAGAAAATCCCATTGAGATTTCTTTGCAAGGCAGTCGCTGCGCATGCACAGTAGCCACTTTTGTCTTTTCAATTTGTATTTAGGAGATTTCTTTTTAATAATAACAAAGGTGAGGAGACTGTATCCCATTCTGACTGGTTGCCAAAATGATTTCCCAGAGTCTTGTATTTGAGTTCAAGAAGAAAAATGCATTTGGTGGGTGACTGTAGCAGTCACCCACAGGTTCACACTCCTTGGGCTGAGTTCTGGTAACCTCACATAGGTTGCTCAGGTCCTCCCACAAGTGGGGACCGTGCTGGAGCAGTGGGATCATAGCAGAGCACGCACTGTTTTGTGAGCGTAATTCAGGCTATGGGCTCTGACCCATTTGTCACGGCATCTTCCCTGACTCATAGGGAGCCGCATTCTGCCCACTTTAGTGCTGGTTTCCTGAAGCAAGGCAGGTGAGTAATCTGGCAAATGACTGCTTTTCTCCCCGGTTATGATTCTTTTAGTTCTGTGACAGATGTTCTGAGCTCAAACTGAGGAACCTTTTCAATTTAGAACAATAAATAGAAATGAAAAAAGAAAATCCAAGAAATGGGAGTTTATTCCAAAAGCCAGTGAAGACACTGGGGGTTGTCCCATTTCTTTACGTGATCATTGGAACATGCTCTTACAAAAGGAGTTCAGAAATGATCACTATGACAGTGGTGCATGTGAGCAACCCTAATGTAAACCTGTATCCCCCTGCTGAAAGAGTTTTGCCGCTATAGACTGAACTATGGGACTTGTTATTTTTTTTCTTCATCCTAGTATACATGCATACATATGGTTCCACATCTGTATGTGTGTACTCTGTACATGTGTGAGTGTTGTACAGCCATGTGAGAGTGTGAGTCTGTATGTGTGTATAAATAAAAGAAGCTGCAGAAACTTTGTAATACTTTGTGAAAAGGATTATATTATAAAGGTTTGTACTGTCTTGAGTGCACAGCTACTGGAATAAATGTAGGGAATCTCAGGAACAAGCATATAATTTGTCCAAGAATTATTTCTTCTCAGAAGTGTAAGTGCAGTTTTTAATTCTGTATATTATTTAATATTTTACCAATAAAAATAAACTTCTGACACGAAAGGGTTTTCCATTCAAGCTTTCTGGAAACATTGGTGTATGCGTGCACTTTGCTTTCTTGCAGCAGGAAACACCTCAAAGGAATCACATTTCTACTGATAACGAAGCCTATGAATTAAATAGACTGAACATGTTATGAGTTGGGGTTACGAGTGTGAGTTATGAGACTGGTGATCTGGGCACAGGTCCACTTTCAATATTCATTTGAAGCTAATGACATTCTTCTCATCAGCTAGAGAAGCATCCCCCCTAAGGTCCTGCTATTCAAAGTGGTGGCATCGGTCACTTGCCACTGGGTCTACCATGTTTTTGGCATGAGTTAGTGGCCCAAGGTCCAGCTTTCTCTAGAAGACACTTGGACTGCGTAAACAATTCCTTTTAGCCCTTCCCTCAGCATGGGTTCCTCTCGGCTGTATCCAGAGGCAATCTTTCCGGTAGAGATTTATTGGGTAGTTCACATCACCCAACTTGTTCTTTCTTTCATAATGCAGCTATCAATCTGGTAGCATTCACAGTACAAACTCTTCAGAATAACAGGAAGAAGGTCTCATGAAGCTTCCTAAGTTGTTTGTTGTTTAAGTATCTCTTGTAGATTTTTGGTTAAAGATTAACCAGCCTCTCCCCATAATTAAAATGTTATTACTGACATGGGAATGGAAACTCCTTAAGATATCATCTGAATAAAACTTAATCTTCCTTTAAGACATGGTTGATGTATATTGTCTCCAAGGAATACTTCTGTCTGATGAGCAGAATTTCCTCTGCCTTCTTTTGCTCAGGATTGCAAGATTACTGGTTTTGCTTCAAAAAGACCAAATATTCAGCTAATGGGACTGTCCAAGTATTTAATGCATGGAGAAGAAATCACGTTCTACCATTGTAAGACAGAAATGACTGACTTGAGTGACTCACGGTCCTGTCCTAAAAGTTGCTGGAGATGGTGACACTCTTTTCATTGACTTCAGATAAGGGTTCTGAGAAGAAGAGAGGAGAACTCATAGGCAGAAACTAAACGACTGATAATCATTAAGGCTGCTGAGTCATTTGCTGGAGTGAGAGTCTGTGCATGGCTTCATGTTGTTAAGGAAGAGAATCTTAGAAATCTGGCCATGAGTCAGGGACAGTATGTTGTTTGTGCTTGTTCAAGTGTCTGGGTGAGAGTCACACCATGGTGTACCATTGCCTTTTTCTCTAGGTCACTCTGTCAGCAAGCAAAGGGCAGGTTGACCTCACCTACTCAACTCTGTCTAGGCAATGGGGAATCATGTCTAATCCCCTGCATCACTTCTGCTAGGAAACTCTTACTCTATTGAAAATAGCCTTTTCCTGCTTTATAGCAACAGAGGCCTAAAGATTACTCCAGCGACAAGTGCCTGCATAAACTGTCATCATTGAGTCTTAATTTGGTCTATGCGAGGCAACTGCTTTCAAAATATTTAATCATTTTCTCTGTTACTGGATCAAATTGCAGCAGGTCTTTTAAACTGCAGCATCACCCTTCATGTTGATTGACTGGATCAATCTAGTAGCCAGGTAAGTGGTGTGCTTCTGACCAGCTTGTCCAGCACCTTGCCGTTAAGCTGAAATTCCCCTTGTCACCAACAGGCAGTGACAGCACAAGTGAGCTTTGAGCAGTGCATTCTGACAAGTGCCTTCTGCAGCTTTACCAAAACAAATATCATTTTCCCAGTTAATAAAGATTAAGTGTTGATTCCTGGCTTTCACTTCTATAGCGCTAATATTGCTATTTTTATGCACTACTTTCAAGAAATTACTAAAGCTTCATCTAAGAGTGAATTTGTGTTTATAAAACATGGTGAATCAAAGCACATTCTTCTCCATCTCTCTGCTCAGATGTCAAATCCCAGCCCTCCAATGAATCATTTCCCACCAAAACATTGCAGAATATATAACAGAATAACGGGAGTCGACGGTAGGCCCTCAAAATCACGTTATGAAATTCACAATAATTGAGGGACTAAAATAAATTTTGCTTGGATTGCACTTTGAACATGCTTGTTTGGGGGGTTGTTGGGTTTTTTTAGTCAATCCTAATGTAGTCAGTCCTCAATAAACCCAGCTTTAACCTTCTACCCTTCAGTGCTTATTTTGCTCTTCTTGGTGCGTTGTATAAGCATGTCGTAATTTCCAGCATGCAATTAACAATGTTTTGGTTGGGGTTTTTTTCCACGGCAGAGTACCTTAGGAGCCATGATGACTTCTGGATTCAATGAAATAGGAGTTGAAAGGATTGAAAGGATTACTGTGTAAGTACTCAGGTCTTTTAATATTTTACCACTAAGAATGAAAACTCTTTTCAAAGGAATATACTTGTGAAATAGCCTCTGTGTGTCCTATTAATTCCTGGTGCCGAGATTAGGGATGAAGCCCCAGAATATAACGTTTCCCAGGGATTTTTCTCAGTGGGGAAACCGAGCCCTTCTAATGAGACTATATAAATGCTCAATATTATCTCATTATTTTTCATTAATCCGCGCACACCAGTCCGCCTCCACATGCTGTAATTCCATGTTACCACCCATGTTCACATTAAAATAGGAACAGATTATTCAAGACTCCCACACAAATCGTGAACCTCTATCCCTTCTGATCTGTCACTGGACATCCCTGGGACTGAGGGATGTCTCCCCTAGGCCTGAAGAAGTCTTTAACCCTGGCAACCCTGCCCTTCAGAGCCAAATGCCTATATTTATTCCTGGCATCCAACATCTGAGCCCGGGTGAAACTACCCTGTCAAAACTGATTTTTAACAGAAAATTGCTTTTCAGTGAACCCATTCTCTATGGAAAGTGTCTGCTTTTCATAGATTTGGGAGGGTTTGGGGTTTTTTTTTTTCCTTAGTAAGAAAGCCTGAAACTCTAAACCCTCCAAAGGTTTCTGGGTTATTTTCTTTGGTTTCAAGAGGAAATACTTCCCTGCCCTCAACTCCTGTTTTCATATCAGTTCAAATAATGTCAAGACACTATTTGCTGCTCTTTCCCATTATTTTCGTTACTTTTCCTGTTTCAGACTGCCTGTGTGTAGTTTATAGGGTGTGGTGAGGAATGTAAATTATTATTTTCATGTAGGTGTGGTAGCTGTTCAGTTGTAAATCTTGTTTTCAATCCTTCTGACTATTTTATTTGTGATCTGCAATATTGATCTGTCTTCAGGGCAGCAAATGCTGCAATCTATCAGGAGCAGGGACTTCTATTCCTTGCTAAAATACAGCATTCAAAGGACTCCCAGAAATCTCCAAGATGGAAAAAAAAAAGAGAGATCTTGCTTGAAGCCTTTCTCGTGTATGTTTTTTCCCCCTTTGAGATCAGTAGAGGAATTTGTTTCTGCGGTTGATTTGTTTTTATCAGTTAGTTGCAAAATCTGCCTGGCCTCCCTTTCAAATTCATCTCCTGTGATAGCCTGCCACTGGCTGTCTTTTGATAACTGACTTTAAAGAAACAAGTTTAAAGGTTTGCCTCTGAAAGTGATCCATGACGGTGAAGAAACGGGACCAATCTACAAAAGGGAGCTCTGCAGTTGCTGTTGGACTCGAGTAAAGTTGTCAAGCTGTTTTCAGTTGCACACGAGCTGTAGCAGACATGCCTGAAACACAGCTGTATTTTCACACAAGCTGTGAAGAGGCATTTTGGCAGCCCGCTGTCAGCAGTACTGCTGATGCTCCGGCTCTCCAAAGCCCTGTTCTGAACCAGCCCATCTTAGGGAGGACAAGCTGCTGTTTAAGGCACGAAAGATACAGCCCCTTGTAGGACCAGATCCTCAGCTGCTACAAATCTACGTGGCCTGAGCAGTCTTACTGGAGCTAAGCTGATTTTCTCTGCAAGATGTAAGCACTCCTCTGAGGTCTCTGGGCTGTTGTGTGTGCTCTTGTGGACATGCTCTCATCTGTGCATGTCCTCTTGTATGTACCTGTTCTGGAGATAGCCATTAAAACCACCAAAATGGGTGATTTATGGATAAATCCAGACATCTAGGAGTAGTCATTGAAGATTATTTGTTATGGTTAGCTTGAGGCGTGTGGAATCCTTGTGCCTGAGATTGTGGCTAGTATCAGTCACTGGCCTCCATGAAAATTGAAGTTTAGGTGTCACATGCTGCATACTCAAGACTGATGGCCATGCTTGATGGTTTTGGCCAGCATACTTACAGTAAATGCGGAATCTAGTTGTCCTTGGATACCTCTGTATATTGTTATCTATCAAAGAGATTGTTTTGTTGGATGACCTGAAAATAACCCAAGTCCTACCAGCTTGAAAAGCTTCTCCTTTCACTGAAGTGGCAGAAATGCGTAGTGTTTGGGCAACAGTTGCATTTCCTGAGCAGTGAATGCACGGTTCGGATGCCTGCAGTACATACTGAGTGTATGCTGATGCTGTGTGTCCACGATAAGGCATTTAAAGTGCTTTTTCTTGGGAGTTCTTTTCAAAAATTCATTTCCTCAGTCAGATGTTCTCTTATATTTGCCTTCAACTTTTCCCCCCTTTCTTCCAGTAATAAAACAGAAGTTGTCGGTAGGTATTAGAACACAGCAAGGTTTAAATCAATCCAGGTTGATATTAATTATTTGCATTATGTTAGTTCTTAGAAGCCATTCAGACCTAAGTGATCCAGCAGAGAGCAAAAAATAGGTCCTAGTGAACTCTTAACAGTTTTATCATCTACTTATAAAAGAAACCAAGCTTCTCATTGTCAGAAGTCCAAGATATTTTGGTCAAAGCATGGATACCGGACTTGGAGACAGTAGTCCAGTAGCTGTTCCTCTAACATCTCGCTCCTTCTTGAGACTATTCCCCATGTACTTATGTATGAGTATATGCAGAGATAAATCCTTGTGTTCCAGTGAATGGCTTTTCAGTATTTGTGGAGCCGGGAGCTGTGCTTACAGTTGTGCACTGCACTTTTCCCCTGTGTTTATCTGACCTCTAAGCTTTGGCTGAATCACTGCTTTTCAGAATACAGCCCCCCTCCCTATAAATGTGACCAGCATCACTGGTCCTTGGATGTCTGATTGCAAGCTGAGATGTACTAAAACACGTGCTGGTCAGATGAGTCCAGCTCCCCAACAGATCCGGCTGGCTTTGGATAACTGATATCCTAATCTTTATCATGCTCTCACAGATCTGCCTCATCTGTGAATGTTACTGGCTCTATTTCTGCCTTTTTTTGTTTAATTAGATCTTTTGATAAGATATTAAATTATCTGGCTCAAAACCAGATCTAAATGGGACCTTGCTTAGAAACACTGCAGCTGGATGATATCCTATTCACAGTTCCTACTGAAAACTGTCCAGTACATAGATGGACTGTGATCCATTTAATATGAGCACTGACTTTTTGTTTTCTCTGCAGAGGGGGAAAGTGATCACACTATCAATAGCATACCACTTTTATGGTGGCCATATTTGTTGGAAAGGAAGCTTTTGAGATTAAGCTGGTGTGATGCACCCTGTACAACACACTTCAACTGCTCTTAGGAGACAACTTTATGTAACACATGAAAGGTGAAGGACTTTTTGGGTTTGGTATAGACTCAGTTATGAAAGAAAACTGAAGGCCTTCAGGAAGGAATGGTTTTGAGGATAACATCACTAGCCAGTTCGTTCACGTGAAATTGACCATATTTTAATGACCTGCTCTCCTGTCCTGCCAACTTCAGATGACCACAATACTGGCCACATACTTAATTTCATCATATGTATTGCTTTGTTGCTGAGACTTCCTTGAGACCCAGGCTGTTAACAGGGAAAACTTTACTGCTATTTCAGGCTGATTTGTGCATGTCTAAGCTAAGCTGCATAAACCGTGGATTACCTCTGATGCAATTTTATCTTTAGTTGCTTGCCCCATTCTGCTACCAGGCTTACATACCACCACAATCCCAAACCTGCCATTTCTTTTGGTGAAAATGATGGTAGAATAAGCCAAATGGTGATTTTAGAGCACAATAGCTCTCCGACTGCTGCTCTCTCAGGGTACCCTCTAATTCATCATTGTCAGAGCCTTTGCACCACTTGGCTTATCCCATTCTGCACTGGACCAAAAAGAGGGTTTAGTGCAAAGCACTGTGTATCTATCTTGGGAGGTATTTAGGCAGGAGTATTCCACAACAGCTATTTTGGGCAATTTCCCCACATAGAGAAGCTCTAGTGCTTATCTCGATGGAACGAAAGTCAGGCCTGTTCTTCTAGATAAAATGCTTTCCCCTCCAACTGCCTGATGGCTTATCTCTGGTCTTGCAGCATCACTTGTAACCTTTCTCTTGACCCACTTAACTTTCCGCTTTTAGCAGAGCCGGGGTGGGGGCAGGGAGACTTGATTAATGAAGAATATTCACTTTCTTTTAATGTGAAAAACTCTTCAAGTGCTCCATGCTCACATAATTAGGACAGAAATCTCTGTTCTTAATCAGCTGATGAATTATCTATGGGCAAAGCTTTAAGAATGTATTTCTGATGTGTTTGGTTCATATAAATTATTTATTTATAAGGGGCTTAAGCGTTTTTAAGAATCTCCTAACTAATAATATCATTTGACACTTGGCACCTTGTTTTCTTTGCCTGTTAAAACAAACCAAAACTTATTTCTTTTCCATATCCATAACATTTTGTATTAAATCAGTATTTTAGTGAGCATAGCAATCTACTAGTGCTCACCTTTCAAGCTTCAAAAAATAGATAAGGACTAAATATAGGTAGTCAAGGCAGTGAATGCAGGTACAGCGAACGCAAACCTATTTGTTAATTTATTTGGAATTAGGCTGGTACTTCTAAGCCATTTCCTCCTGCATGATTACCTATTGAAATGTTTTTATCAGCTGGAGCTGACTGGTGTTAATTCAGGTAGTTTCTTGGAGAACCACCATGTGTGCAGTTTAGCAGGATTCAATCTGGTTTCCTACTCTAACCAGTTTAGGGGACTGGTTAGAGGACTGCCAAGGTGCAGATGACAAGACACTTGGTTGACTTTATAGTTTCAGCTCCAAGGAGAGGAAAGAAGGTATGTAAGCACATGCACATCCAACTCGTAAGGGTTGTTGCCAGGTTCTGCCTTTGGGAAATGGCAAAATAAGCCATCAAATCAGCCATTGAATATCTTCTTGTGTCACACAGCCTTTTGCATTCTTGCATTTGCCTTCATTCCTTCCATTAATTGTATGAAGTGTCACCATTACACCCACTGCGTCCCGAGGACAATTTCACCACATCACTTTTGGTTTTATCTTTTTCCATGTATTCATTCATAGGTGGAGAGGAAAAATGAGACCTGCTTACTTAGCCAGTGTGGAGCTGTGATTTTCCTATGCTTGTGTATTGAGTTGCAGCCATGTGTCACAAATCTTTTGCTTGTCACCTCCCATGTTCTTACTATTCCCTGTCACTTTAAAATTAATTCATTGCTAATCACTTACTCCACCCAGATGATACCTATTTTTTTCTACCACAAGGTACCACCTGATGCTTCATCTGGGGAGGATGGAGAGAGGGAAAACCAAAACCTGAGAGTTGTGCTGTGAACCAATGTGATTAATATATCCCATATGGAACACTTAATTTAAACAGTATTAATAATGAAACTAGCTCTTTGGTCAGAGCATTGAATCTCCAGATACTGCAGTGTAATTTTGTCTATACCAGGGGGCAGAAAGAGGAAAGGAGTCATACCTTCCTTCCTGAGTTTGTATGGGATCTATCACTCCCAGCTCTTGGTGGGGCAATTTGGCATTGGTGCCATGCAAATCATAGTTATATTAAAGAGCAACCATCTCTGTGCATTGCCAAAGCTGCTTTTGGAAGCTGTGCTGTGAGTCAGGCTGGAGTTTTCTGAATCACAGAATGGGTGAGGTTGGCAGGGACCTCGACAAGTCACCTACTCCAACCCCCTCCTCAAGCAGGGTCACTTACAGCAGGTTGCCCAGGGCTGTGATTTTTAATAGATCCAAGCTTGGAGTCACCACAGCCTCCCTGAGCAACTTGTGCCAGTGTTTGTAACCCTCACAAACCCTTGTTAGTGACCCTTCTTCTTGTGCAAAGATCATGGCAGCACTGGGAAACAGGATGTCCACGTGGAGCACAGGAGGGTGTTGAACGTGCCGGACGGATAAGATCAGGGCAGAGCTCCCTTTTCAGTTGGCACCAGTTGCTGGGCTCTGCTCCCTGCTTGCAGCACATGCAGTGACAGGGAGCAGCCTTATCTACCAGCCCTGAGCAAGGAAGCCTCAAACCACGGCTAGGAACATTTTGAAACAGATTTTTGTCACCCCAGAGGAAATATCATAGGGGAATAACAGGCCCTGGTAGCTGTAAACCAGTGATGACAAGATAAAGGCACCCAACTCATCCTTCGTACATATCTAATAGTGTAACAGCAACTAATTTTAATCCATTTATTTCAGGCTGAGAAGGAACAAGGACATTTCTCTTTCTCAGCTCTTCTCACTATTTTGTTTGCTAATGCAATGTATGTGTGCACCTATTTTTTAATGTATATCTAGATAAGAGGGAGATGGAGTTGGGGGTGGGGTGGCTGTATGCATATACAGAGAATGGGCCTTGCTAAAATGGTGGGCTTTGGTATGGAGTTTGGGGAAACACAACCCTGAAAGTCAAAAGAAGGATTTCTGCTGTGTTTTGTGGAGCATCTCATATACCACTCAGAGCCCAGAGACCTGGCACTGAAGGCATTGCTGGACTTGGTTGATGTGTGACCTCAAGCCAAATTTGCAGAATTAGATTTTGACCGCAGGCAGTACCTTTCTCTGCTCAAAGAATGTCTTATGCTTGTGGGCAGTGGTAAATGCCCAGAGAAGACAAGGTTCTTCAGAACTTGGAAGTAAGGCTTCTTCAGAAGATAAGTTGGGTTGTTCTGGTGATTGTCAGCAGGTAATTGAAAGCTGTCACTGCCATCCTTGTTAAAAGGACGGATCAAGTATTAAATCTCTGTGGACAAGTGAGGGAAGGGGAGACAAAATAACCCACAGGTAGAATGGGATCATATAAGAAGCTGCAGTATGCCAAATACAATTGATTCTCTTTATTTGCTCTCAGATAAGCACCTGAATCAGTATGGATCAATACTGGTGAAATCAATAAACGTATCTCAATTTAGTCTAGTTTAAAATCTATTTCAAAAGAGAACCAGAGGTAGGCTCTCGGAAAGTGTTTTAATACACCAATGCATGAAATACTGCTGTCAGATAGATTCAGATTATCCCAAATAAGGGCATTATAGCCCAGAATGAAAACAGGCAGCAGAGATATAAAAGCAAAGAAACTGTTAGCGCCAATTTCTTGGGAAATGTCAAAAAGGCTGATGTGAGGAGTGGTGGTGTTTGAGTCCCAGCACCAGCTAATATTTGTATTGCTGCTGTTTGCCCTATGCTTCTGCAGTGGTGAGAAAGACAGCCCAGTCTCCAGCAATACCAAATAATACTATTTTATTTAACTTTTGAATTTTACCAATAAATGAGAAGTATGTCTTGGTTTTCTTCAATCTTAGTCATCTCTGACACACCTGGCACCACTTCTGTTTTGAAAAGGTGGTATCGTTTCCCAGGTTGTAATGACTCCTGTATTCTTTGAAACCTAGTTGCAGAGTATGTGAATCTGTTTTTTTACAGTGTTTTTTAATGTGAATTGGTGTCAGTACATGTCTCTGCACAGTTTGCAGTATGTGCCACCCCAAAAAAAAGACGAAGTTAAATGTGAAAACCAACCAAAAGCTGGAATAATGAAAAGGTCAAATATATTATTAAGCATTAAAATTCTGAGAAGTCCCTGTTGTGCAGCAGATTGTAACAAGAAGAGGAAACAGCACAGCATGAGCGATCTCTCGTGATAAAGATCTGGTGAGCAGAGAAGAGCGGAGGAAGTGGAGCACGTGTGATGATTCCTGTTACAGGACGTGGCCCTCCTCCCCTTCAGGTGCTGTGCTCAGGGCCTTGCCTGAAATACGCTGGAATTTGGTTTAACTCAGAAATGATTTCACCTTTTTGCTTATTTCATCAAGCGAATGGCAACCTTTGTTTTTCCAGTCGTAGAAAGGCATCCGAGGCTGAAGTTGTCTGATCCCAATAAAGCATCCGCAGACCTGACCTGGAAGGAGTCAGTGCCACATACCTTCAGGATCACCACCTCTGCACCATGCCTCATGTGTAACTCGGACACCTATTTTCCAAGACCTGGGATGGGACTACAGGCACTGTCCCATTTTGCCACCAAACAGGTTGGTACCCAATTATCAGGGCTGGTGGCATGTAGGGCTATGAACAAAGACTCCATTGAAGCTGCTCTTATGAAAGACTTTAAAGGTTTTAAAGCCCCTGTTGTTATTGTAAGGATTGAGTGGCTTTGCGATATTTAGACACATCATTTAGAGGATGAGCAACAGTTGGTTAAATGACCTCAAATATATAGTATTATTCCTGTCACTCAGTACAATCCACCATGGAGACTTGTTTTTTGTGTGTCATTTAATGATTAGCCTCTGCTTTTATCTGCAGGCAAACCCGATGAACAAGGTGAGGGTGGTTGAAGTCCACCTATGTCCATACTGTAGCTGTAGTTCATCCAGTAGCATACAGATGCCAAATCTCAGAGGATGGAGTGAGATGGTACAACCTCTGAGGGTGCCATCCATCCTTTTCATCAGATACCCTGCCTCAGACTGGACTTGCACTTGCCTCTGCAGGTGAGTGGATAGCTGAGTTAGGTTAGGTTTAGGCTTTTTAGCCCTGATGTAGGCACAGGGACACAAGAAAGGGAACTGAAGAGAGAAGGAAAATGGTCAGATTTCATGAAGCTCACCAAGGGGTGATCAGTAACAGAGAGTTCCTCACGGTAGATTGGGTGGGATTTGCTAATTCACTCATGCATGCAATTTCACCGAGGGGTGAGAAGGCACAATAACATGGCAATATGTGATGAAGGGCCTTGAGGGAAGCAAGGAGCAAGGGGAAAAACCTGCTCTGTGCCCAGAGAGGAAGGGAATCACCCCATCTACTGCATTTGGAAAATACTAGTATATGCACAGAGATGCAGGCACCAGCCGCGTTGGTTTAGGGATGTTTTTGACGCGAATAAGGTCATTCTGAAACTTAACAAACAAATAAATGGTGAAAAAAAGTGACTCCATCACCTTCCCTCCCTGCACAAGTTTTTCTCTAGCTCAAATAATAACTTAGAAGCACAGAGAGTTAGAAATATAGAGCTGAAATGGACTGAATGAAGCAGTGTAACACCACCACACAGAGAGCAGAACAAGTTTAACTCTCATGCTAAGAAAATTCAATCAGGGTAATACTGATTCAAGCCTTTATGCAGACTGTCTGCAGAGGAGATTTACTGTTGCAAGAGGGATGAGGCCCATCTTCACCCTGTATCTGCTCAGGCCACCAGGTCACCTTGCAAGTGGAGAAGATAAATCCTGGCAGCGTGTGGTTGATCTCTCCAGTGCCCTGAAGGATGGTGTGGTCCTGTGGTTTGTGTGTGCCAATTGCACCCCAGCAAACATCACTGCTGCAGGGCAAGAGGGCTAAAATCACCTGCCAGGCCCCTGGGGGAAGTCTGTGTTAGAGCTGGGATGCACAAGGGTTGGGATAACAGAAACGGGCACTTTCAGGTGCTGCCTTGCTAATTACTCAGCACTCATCAAAATAACCAGGAAAATAATTTTGCAGATTGTATCAGTTTGTGGTTGGCTTGAACTGGTGCTTTATTCTGCAGGGCTGAAACATGCAGCACTTTTGAAGGCCTGGACTTCTAGAAACAGAGGACATGACATAAGGGGTTTTATTAATTTCTTTCTTTCCTTCCCATTCACCACAGAAGGAAGAAAAAAAAAATCCCAACAAAAGCCTAATTGATGTCTGTTGTTTTGCTTCTCTCCATGCTTTTATTTCTCTTCATTGCTTGCTACCTAGTGTTTTTCCTGACTTTAGAGACGCTAGTGAAGAAGCTAAAAGGGAAATGAAACTCTGGCCATGCAATATTTTCCAGATACGTATCCATTTTGCTGTATGAAGATGAAAAGGAAAACTCAAATCCAGCCCTGAGAAGTTTCCATTTCAGGTCTTCAAATAATATTCTAACCCTCTTGTAAGCACTTTAGGACAGAAACTGTCTTGCTTTGTGTGTAGATGGCAAAGGAATAATCCTTTTCTGATTGTATTATGGGAACCCCTTACATGACGCTGTCCTACCAGCCATGCAGCTGGTTTGAAGATCCATGTGATTTACCTTCTAAAAAAATTAATAATCTTTCCAAAAACAAAGAACTTTGGGTTTTCTTCCCTACTTCCGATGCCTGCCTGGCGAGGGCTGGTTTTAGGTCAAGAGCTGGTTTCAGGAGGCAGTTTGTCAGGCAGGATTGTATTTTAATTCCCCCCCTCCCTACGGATGAATGATAGGCTTAATTCAGGAATGCTGAAATTATTATTATTATTCTCTCTGGGCACGAGAAACACACCTATGATTTCTCATGAAATATGCTTTGTTGCAGAAAAAAATCACATCGCCTCCTGCACCGGTGCGTGAAATGTGTCCTTATGTAAAGAGCAGCTTAGCTCATCTGTTTATTGCTCCATCAGACTCCGCGGCCGTATGTAAACGCTTGGCGTGTTTGTTTGTGTGCTGGTGGTTAATGCTCATTAAGCAGGGAGACTAATAGCACTGCCTGGAGCCAAGCAAAGTGGAAGGCAGTTGCCATACAAATTTCCCCAGCTTGATTTGGCAAGTGCAGGCAGCGCTTAACCTGCAGCATCCCTGCTGCTCCTCTTGCCCGTGTCGGCTCTGCAAGCTTGTGCCAAAGCCCAGGATGCTTCATGAACAGTGTCTCCCTGGATAAAAGGCACTGATGACTGGGGTGGGGGAGCAATGGGCTGTTGCTGTGGGAGGGATGGTGGAGCCGTCCCAGGGGTCCCACTCCACCTGGGTTTCCTCTGTTCTTTTCAAGCTGTGGTCCTCTCTGCTGTCCTCTGCTCCTCTCAGGCATCCTCTGCTCCATTTCAGTCATGTTTTGCTGGCTAATTTATCCCCCAGCTGCTGCTTCTGCATTCAGGGGATTATTTATGTGTGACAGCAAATGGGAAACTGAGGCATCTGGCTGTAGAGTGGGTCATGTGAAATGTGTCAGTGGTGGTGTAGTGCTAAACAATGAGAAAATATCAGCAGGCTGACAGGTCAGAGGAAGATCAGGGTGCTGATAACTCTCTGCAGGCAGGAGAAGCGGGCCAAAGCTGAAAATCTGGCAGAGCACAGAGGGCAATATGGGTTTCCCCAACCTGTTTGCATCCCACACACTTAAAGGTTCAATTAGAGACAAAGATAAGAAGCACTTTGGGTTTGTTCTGAAGCTTTATTCTCAGGGATAGACAAGCCTTAGGTACCCAGAACAGGTTTTTCCCCCAAAAAAAGTGAACTAGGGGTGTCCACTGAGCTGGCCCATATCTGTCAGTAAGCATGAGAACAGCTGTGATGAGAGGTGTTCACAGAGTCACTGCCCAGGGCATGTGCCTTTTTGAACGCATCAGATCCCAGCTCTGATAGCTCTGAAATCACCTTGTCAGCTGCACTGGGTGGATGAAATGCAGAACAGACCCTGCGAGGGGGCTAATGTGTTAGGTGGTTATCAAGGAGCCAGGTTCCACATGGAGTCATAGAATCGTGGGATGGTTTGTGTAGGAAGGGACCTTATAGTTCCTCCAGTTCCAACCCCCTGCCATGGGCAGGGACACCTTCCACTAGAGCAGGTTGCTCCAAGTCCCTGTGTCCAACCTGGCCTTGAACACTGCCAGGGATGGGGCAGCCACAGCTTCTCTGGGCACCCTGTGCCAGCGCCTCAGCACCCTCACAGGGAAGAACTTCCTAATGTCACTCGTTTCTAATGTCAGCATTTCTTACAGTTCTCTTGTTTGGACTTGGCAAGATTTGAAGAAGTCTCATCTTGTGACAGGAATCATTGCACATGTGTGCAGCTAAGGCTGGGGTCTCACTTCAGGAAGGTGTTTGAAGGCAAAACATAGCATGATGCTCCCTGCTGTGGCTGGATGCCTCCTGAGGGATGCTGAGGAAACAGGACCGCAGGGTACCCTGTTTGTGGAGAGAGGGCTTGAGGCTCTGTGCATCACTTTGAACCAAGAGAGAACTTTTATCCCAAATTCCTTGGGAAGAGAAGGGGTCTTCACTGAGGTTTTGGATGCTGAGGATTGAGCTGGGTGCAATGTGGCAGAAAAGCTGGCAGTGCCCACTTCTGCCTGCCCTGGGGCTCTGGCCATGGACATGCTGAAGGGTCCAGGCTTTGGTCCAGGCATGTGCAGATGTCATACTGGTAATAAAAAAACCCACAACAACAATCAAAGCAAAGTTAATCGGTCTTGGTGGATGTGATCGGGGATTCTGCCATACGTGGAGCACCCGGCTTTAAGTGTCTCGGGGTAAAACCCATCACATGTTTCTCTTGTAGGAAGATCTTAAGTCCACTGACAAAGGCTCTGCTGAATGGTCAAAGAACACACAAATGAGTTCGAAAGGGGATAGTCCTCAATACTTCTGGTTAAGCAGGTAGTTAAAATGAAGTGTTGCTACTAGAAAAACTAGGCAGTGCTTGCAGCATCCATAGGGTATTTCTCTGATAAGCTGTGGCTGGGATGTACAGAAGTGTCTAAGGAACATGGGCACTAGAGTCTCACTCATTTTGTCTGACAGCTTTGGGCTTCTCAGCTTTCTGCAAACACCAACATAATTTGTCTGGAAAATGAGTGCTTACGTTCCAGTTACTATCTCCAGATAACTCATTGAGTTACCAGTGTCTTACTGTCTGATGGTGGCTAAAAGTTACCTTTTGTCCTGGATCAGTTAGTCTTGAATGACAACTTCACTCTGCGGAAAAGATGGATTTGATTTGCAGACAGAGGTTGAAATTAGGTCTTGTGTTTGGTGAAAATACTTCAACCAATAAGATATTGAACAAAACTTTTGCTTTTTCCTTCTCCTTTTTCCTGTCTGGAAGGAGGATTGTCCTTCTTAAATTCTTAATCTTGAAAGACTGAAGTGCCACATTGAAGAGTGAATCTAGAGCATGATGAAATGCCAGGAGGACACAGTTACGGGGAGGTAAGATGAAAGATACCACCATTCCCTCACTGAAGGTTTCCTACTCCTTCTGTTGAGCTGGGGCAACTGCCACTTGGTCAGATGCTTAAAAGGATCTTGTCTTGAGACATGCAGCTCTTCCTACCCATTCACAGCCCAGGGAACACCTCCATCCACTCCTGGCATAGGTTTCTGTGATGGGGACCAGCCTCTTGGGAACTCTGGTAAGTCTCAAGGAGCCTTTCACCTCCTTTCTCAAGAACTTGACCCAGTAAAGTCAATGAAAGTGTAACTGTGCCCCTTGAGAGCCTCTGGGCTCATGTATATCTAGAAGTACATCCATAAGGACTGATGTACTGAATATAGTAGCACTCATTCTAGAGTAAGAATTGATTTATTTTAATTTGACTTAATACCTTTTCTTATTCTAGCTTAAGAGCATCCAGAAGAGCTCTTCTAGTCAATTTTCAAGTGTCAACAAGCTGTTTTTCTTGGTCTCACAAACTCATCTTTGAAATGGGAATAACTTAGTCTCCCATATGGTGTTGAAAGCTACTTCATAGCGGAAATCTCCTGTATGTTCATGCAGAATTTCAGAGGAGCAGGCGGAATTATCTGGCAATTAATGTTAGTGCTATGGAGCTAGGACTTGGAATGACATAGTCAATCTATTCAAAGTTCACATCTCCCACTGTCAGCAATTGGTCACGTGCTGCTCCTCAGGGGGAAAAAAGGCCTTGAAGAGATGGCAGAAGATTTCAGCTGGTTTCTGATAACTGCATTTGAGCAGCTGAGTACATTTATCTGGAAGGAAATGGTTAAAAGCGGTTCTTTCACAGTTCTGGCTCTCATCGTTCTGTGGACTTATTGGGGCACTAATGAAGAAAAGTAACTTTCTGTGAATGCAGGAAGTAGCCTCACAGAAAAACGGACATAAAAAGGTCAAGACTCCTCTCAAATGTTCATGTCTAATTTTGTTTCAAGCAGTAGATTTCTCTACTCACTTGGAATACTCAGGTTTGAGCAATAATACAGGATGGTTGCGATCGTTCTGAAGGGGAAATGTTCATCATCCTCTTGCAGCAGCAGCCAAAGGTGCATCAGTAAACCATTTTTCAGAATTGCACGGTGTTTTTGTGACTGCTTGTAGCTAATGTTAGATCAGCAGTGAAACATTGAATCACAGAATGGTTTGGGTTGGAAAGGACCTTAAAGCTCATCCAACCCCCCGCCATGGGCAGGGACACCTTCCATTAGACAAGGTTGCTCAAAGCCCCATATATTTGTCTCCATTGCAGAAATGTCAGGATTATTTTTTTTTGTTTGTTTCTCCTTTTATTTTGTTTCTCTATTATTATTAATTTTATTTTTTTTTTTTTTTCAGTTTACAGGGAGGTAATTACTCTCATAGCTCCCTGAAAAGGTTTGCTCAGGCTTTCCAAACTAACTTGACTGGGAGCCCTGATGAACTATTTTAGCTCCAGAATTCATGACTTGTAGGGAGGAATAAGGATATATAAACAGCTGGTTTGGCTGGAAATTAGTGTACAGTGTTGCTTCCAATGCATAAAAAAATGAAGCACATCACTCCATTGAGGCTCCATCACTGGGCAGGAAGGTTTGCTACCTGTATCTAATAGACACTGCTTCTGTTTAAATTTCTCTCTCATGTTACAGTGAGGAACATCATGTCGTTGCTGTGAAAACCCTCACAAGCAATAAGAATCCTAGAGAGCATCCTTGGCAGTGTGGAGGCTCATCCGCTCCAGACAAAACAGAAGCAATGCCACATGGCTGGTGGAAATGCAGGAGGTCCCGTGGCATGGCAGCATATCAGGTGCAACCTGATAGAGAGGTGTGCTTCAGGGTCAGCCATGAGGGTTTTGAGAATCAGCTGGAGGATTTCATCTAAATACATAAAACTGTATATTCATTTCACTGCATGAGTGGTAAAAATGGGTTATGAGCAATCCAGTGAGACCATTTCCATGAGAAGTGCTCAGGTGAGATCCTAGAGCCTGGTGCTCAGGGAGGCAAGGGCTCTGTTGATCCTGCTGGGGCCAGAAGGTGGTCAGGGAATTCAGTGCTTGGCATGAGCAGTCTTGGAAGAAGCGAGAGTTTAGCAGGCTTAAAATTAAGCAATGAAAATTGAAAGGGAGCACGATCAATCTCAACTGGGAGTTGGTGCCTTTTAAATACAGGATGGTCCTTTATTGCAACCTGTATAAGAGTTTGCTAATGCCCCTGATTTATTATAGAGGCTGAAAGAAATAGCTTTGCACAGTGGGATAAGCATGCATTTGACTTGGTTCCAGGTATAGAATAGAGAAGAGCCATCAAAACTGGGAAGAAAATTGCTGCCAACAGTCCTGTCTATCTCAGATTATCCTGATTTTCTACTTGCTCTGACAAACCCTCGTTCCTTCTGATGGAGTCGAGTGCAGCATTTCCCTTGGAGAGCAACTTTTGTTCCAATCAGCATTAACCGTATTTTCTCTGTAGGATATGAAGAGCCTTGGAAAGAAAAATCTCTCCTCTGCTTTCCCCTTGCTTTACTGGCAAGAAATACTGGGTACTGAGAATGGAGGAGACATGGAATGGAAAGAGGTCTGACCTCTAAGGTTCAGAATATGCCAGCAGACAGAAGCAGCACATCTAAGATGATATTCAGTAAGGCATTTTTGGTGTGCTATTGGGAGTTACAATACAAAGGAGTATTGTTCCCTGCTCCTGACTACAGCAAATGGAAAAAGCCTTTTTTTCCCCTTCTCCCTGAAAAGGACAGCAAGAGGCCAGGTAAGCCTTCACCACTCCTTGGTTAGAAAATATCTGTGCTGGGAAAATCGGTATGTGCGGACTGGGTCGATGCTAGAAATGCACTCTATTGAGCTATGAGATTCTGGTCTGAAATAAACCCAGAACCTGAGTGTTTGAAGTTTCCTGACACTGCAAATGAAGGTATTTTTGCAACTGTCTACAAGGGGGATTATGTGCATGCTCTGCAGTCACAGTGTTTTAGTTTGCATGCTCACGTAGCACTGCAACTGGAGTTTTATGGTGCTTTTCCTCCTGCTGTGGGAGGAACATCTTCCCAGACATGTAAAGAACTCTGTGTGTTGGAATGACCAACTAGGTAAAACCATTTATGAAGCAAAAATGAAGAATAGGACATTCTAACTGGAAAAAAACCAACTTCAGGCATTTGGGCACTTTCATAGTCCTTTAACATGACTTGAAAATAAATGGTTAAAAGTTGGCTAAGAATACTTACCTCTAGCCACAGATTAAACAAAATGTCTATTTTATGCCTTTTTTCCCCACCAGGCTGTTTAAACCTGTTAAGAAATTAGTTTTCATGTAGAATTTGAGCTGTATTTTTTTTTCCTTCTAATATGCAAAATACTTGGATTTTGAACAATGTTGTAGATTTTAAGCTAGTCAGACATGTGTCTAATGGTTATGAAATATGAAGGGGTTTCAGGTCATTCTTTGAGGGTAAACATGGTGAAGAAAGCCATGATTTGGAGCAGTTCAGTTGAAATACTCTGTTGGTTGCAGCTTTTGCTCTTTCATGTGAATGTCCATTCTTTGCCAAATCATTGGGAATAAAGGCTGTCCTGAAGAAAAATAGCTTTTAGGTAGTAAGAGTGGAGATTGTGTGGCATGAGTAAGCTGGACACCACCTTTATGAGAAGGCTTATATTGAAACTTTGAACTTGCAGTCCATGGTTTTGAAGGAGAAGGTGACGGGGTTTTTCCTTGTTTGAGGAATTTGATCTTGAACTGAATAATATAGCCTTTAAAAGCCCATAGTGGTGACAGACAACTATGCAGGTGTGTACTTTTGTACCCAAAGGCATGTCTCCATGTGTTTCCTCATGGACTGAGACTCCAAAATGCCACTGAAGTGCAATAGTATTGCTTAGGGAAACTGAAAACAGCCTTGCTTTGAAATCCAGTCTCCTCATTGCTAGATGCATCTGGAGGTGTGTGTGTAATAACTGCCCTGATAGTAATAAGCTATATAATTGTAAGCTAGATAGTTATAAGTAGCTGTAAGCTTCTTGGATACCCTAAAAACTGTGGAGGTAGAAAGGAGAAATGAAAGGAGGGCTGGGGCAGAAGGAAATGGGGCAGAAAATGGCATGTCTTGCCATGCTTAGACACACATTTTTGCTGTTACACACAGATATACAGGAAGGGAAAAGTGAAATTGAAGAGAAGCCTGTGCTGGGTGTAAGGCAGGGAGCCTCAGGGTGCTACTGCTGTGGACCTGGCAGTAGCGTCTAGTTCTTGTGATTCTCCACGTTTGCTATTATTTGAAGGTTTGTGTCTGCTTTGGAGTGATTTTTTAATGCAAATGGAGAGTGTGAGGGCTGCTGGGTTTCATTTTTAAGGCAAAGAACAGTGTGTTTGTTCATCAGCTGCTGTCAACTGCATCTCAGGCCAAAGAGGAAGGAGGACAAGATGTGTAAGTTTTGATGATGAACCCTTTCAAGACTATTCTTCCTCAGTTAGCAATGTCTGTAACTTCACAGCCAGTGTTTAGTGTGTGGATGGAGGGGGAAAGGATATTTCTTCCCTTCTCACTCAGAGAAGAAATCTGTCATATCCACAGCAAAACCCATCAGTTCCAAGCTCCTTCCCCTTCCAAAAATCCTTGTGCTCTACTCACCTACCCCATGCCAGGCTTGTGGCTCTGGGTACCACACCTTTCCAAGGGGTTTCAGATTTGGGATGCTGATCTCTTTTCTCCTGCCCTCCTTTTCTTTGGTGAATTCATCCCAATCCAACCCTGGAGCCTGGGGTGGCACCAACGTTGGCAGAGGGAGGGTGAGCTTGCACCTCTGTGGCAAGGTGAGCCCAGACAGTGTGGGTAGAATTCATCTGTCTGGCAAATCTGAAGTCTCTCCAGAGCACCCCGTTTTTCTGGGGAGGGAGAGATGATAAATGAGTCACAAAAATGCTGTTCTCAATGCAAGTGCCACAGGGCTCCAGAGTAGATCTGAAAATGTAACTTCTTGGTACATTGCAAAGCCATTTCTGCCAAGGCTAGGAGTAGTTCCCTTGCTCTCTGACAGCCCAAAAGCAGACACGGAAGCTGGCATAGTCACAATCATTATTTTATGACATTTCAGCAAAAGGCCTGTGGCAAGAGACACGTGGACTGTCCAGTTCTCTGTGCCAGCTTTTCACCCATCTATGTCCTTAGAAACACAGACCTGGCAGACACAGCATCTTCTTCTGAGCCCACAGCAACAAGTTTGCAAGCTCAGGTCCTTTGTGGACCCTCTCAGATGTTTGTCATCGATCTTGAAGATGCAAATTGGTAGTAGCTGAGAAGTTTTTTGTTTTCATGAGGTTAAAAGTCGTATTTTGTCAGCAGTGGCTTCAACTGTCAATTAAAACAAGTTTTGTCTGGGTGTTATCTGACACACAGCTTGCTAACTCTGAAATTAAGATGCCACTTCACGTCAAAACAAAATCTCCTTATATTAAAATATTATAACTATGTTTCCCCCTGTAGAACATTGAATAGAAGCTACTCTTTAAAGGTATTTCATTGGGAAGTATCCATGGATGCTGATGGCAGCTGTCTCTCCTATCTGCCTGTAGGATGCAGACATTCTTGTTCAGTTTCTAGTCACTACATCTGTATGTTAAACTTAAAGATCGGGTTTTTCTCAAGTTTTTTAGGTCTGTGACTCTCATTGCTCAGGAATCATGGCACAAATGCTATTTCTTTTTTGCAAGATCAGCATAATCGGGCCATATGATCAGTGCTCTGGACTGAAAGCCCACAGCGTTCATCCCTAAGTACCGTCATCTCACGGCAGGAATGAAATAAGCTCATTTGGGTTTTGCAGGTGACAGTCCATATTACCCAAAGACCACAAAGTATGTGCAGGAGTGTTTGATATGGATCTCACCACACTTTCAAGAATTCCCCTGGGGTTTGCAGTTCACACTTGACTTACTAATATTTATTTTAAAATGCAACATGTCAGCTCAAAGAGGAGACTTTTAATATGGGCAAAGTGAAATACCAGTGACTGTGACACTGGATCTGATGCAGATTTCTGGACAGAAACTCTGATCAGTGCAAAGAAGCTACCCTGAAGTTCTTGCTCTCCAATTAGGGAGATGTCAGCGAGCGCACGGCTAAGCAGCAGTCTGGTAAACACAGGGATGTTTTTATTAAACAGCTTTGGGAAACAAAATTATTTATACTGACCTTGTTTGCCAACTCTTCAGAGGCCCAAGGAGAAAGCTTGCGATTTTGTAAGAAGTAAGGCTCCTTCATTATACTGCTTCCATCTGTTGGGCTAGTTTTCAGGATCTATATGTATTCATCTCTCTGGGAGCAATAGGGATTTCACAGGCAAGAAAACATATGAATGAAACTTCATTTATCTGTGAAGGGTCTAAGAGTGCTTTCATGTGTCATATGGACACAAACTTAATGACAGGTTGCTGGGATCTGAGCAAGTTCAGCTTAGTTCCATGCTACACTGCAGAGCATGTAGCCTGTAACTGCTGTATCCAGAAGCGTGGATGGATGTGGGGTATGAAGTGGGAGCTCAGGTTCATGTGCAAAGAAATCAAAGCCTTTGGGTTGCAAGAGGGAAGAGAGGTGAGGTAAACTCTCCCCTTGACGTCTGTGATGATAATTTCCATAAGATATCATATAAGGTTGTGATTTGCTGGAATGAGAGGATGACAAGCACTGAGTAGTCTGAAGGTATAACCAGATGAGAGCAAGACCTAAGCCTGGATAAAGGGTATGATTTTCCAAAGTGCTTAAGAGACTCATCATTTCCACTTCAAGTCCTACGATAACTTAAGGGGATATGTTTTCCTTTTTGGTGCCTGGTGAAATCTGCAGTGGGTTAAAGGAGGAGCACCACAGGTCCCAGCAAGCATCAGCTGGGCAGAAGCCTGTGAGAAGCAGCCTGGGCTCCCCAGATCTGGTGTGGCAGTAAGTGGGGCTTCTTGGGAGAGGTGACGTGATACCAAGCTTGAGGAGCAAGTGTCTGGCAGTTCATGTTCACTTTATTGGAACTATTTATTGCCTTTTGGAAAATGCAATTAGAAGTGAAATCACCTATTTGACATATGGTTTATTGGCCTCATCTAATTAAAGTCTGCCTGGGAGAAAAGTGCTGTGGTGAGCGCAGGTGGGATCCCAGTGAAATCCTACCCCTGAAATGCCTTCCCAGGGCATATGCAGACCAGGGGAAAGAAAGATGGAACAAAAATTAATAATGCTGGCTGCAGGAAAGAGGTGAAATGATTTCCTGTTACACTGAGCGTGTCTCTCCTCATTGCTGTCCCCAGTGAACAGAGTCAGGAGCAGGGCAGTGCTGCTGCACTTGTGAGGTAATCCCCAAACTGTATGCAGAGCTGGCAAACTCATAATGAGTTCTTACTGTTCTTCTGCACCACAGAGGCCCCACAAAGCTGTTTGCCTCTTGTCCTGCTGTTCATAGTCTTTTCAGGTATATTCTTGTGATTTCAGGAGGCTTGGTCAGTCCTCTGCTCAGCGTTGTTGTTTGGCAGGTTAAAACATGCCCAGAAGTCAGATGTGTTGATGCTGATTTACTCCCCATGCAGGCACAGGGAGGCACATCCCTCTGTGCATGGTTGGGGCATGCATGGGAATTGCAAAACCAGGCACCTTCCTTAAAAAGGGAGCTCTGTCAGGGTTAGGACCTGCTCTGAACCTTGCAGCAGTTACAGTGCAGGCTGTCTTTGCAACCTGAGTAAGCTGCTAGGCACTGAGTAGCATCAGGTCATGTCTGCTAAAATCTGTTTGGGGGAGGCTATGCTGCCATTGTTGCCTGTGCTAGCTGGCTTAGAGTAAGGTATCCTGTCTGTTTAAGATGCAAAGACCTCTATGAGTTTCACTATTGCTATTCTTGACCTCTTTTATCGAAGCACCTTGAAATGAAGGTAACTTCTGTGTCCTTTAGAAGTATACCCATGTAAGTTAGGAATCATAGAATCCTAGAGTGGTTTAGGTTAGGTTGGAAGGGACCTTAAAGCCCCAATCCCCTGCCACAGGCAGGGACACCTTCCACTAGAGCAGGTTGCTCCAAGACCCTGTGTCCAACCTGGCCTTGAACACTGCCAGGGATGGGGCAGCCACAGCTTCTCTGGGCACCCTGTGCCAGCGCCTCAGCACCCTCACAGGGAAGAGCTTCTGCCTCAGAGCTCATCTCAATCTCCCCTCTGTCAGGTTAAAGCCATTCCCCCTTGTCCTGTCCCTACAGGCCCTTGTCCAAAGCCCCTCTCCAGGTTTCCTGGAGCCCCTTTAGGCACTGGAGCTGCTCTAAGGTGTCCCCTTCAGGAGCCTTCTCTTCTCCAGCTGACCCAGCCCAGCTCTCTCAGCCTGGCTCCAGAGCAGAGCTGCTCCAGCCCTCGCAGCAGCTGCGTGGCCTCCTCTGGACTCATTCCAACAGCTCCACGTCCCTCGTGTGTTGGGGAAGTATCATCTTAAAAAAAAAATCATATGCATCCCATTTTGTAGCTTTTCCTTCTCAACCTGGAACGCATTAAACGAGCAGTGAAGCACATGGTGTGGAGCCACGCTCACGGTCATGGAGCTTGCCTCTCCATCTGCCTCTTTCTCAGTCCCCTGTACCTGTCTACCTCCATTGCTGTGGTGTTGTAGTAGGGGAGTTGGTTGTAACATCACTAGAGCAAACTAATTTTTAATTCAGTATTGCCTTCATGTTGGTTTTTTCCTGCTCTGTCAGTGCTTGGTACTTCACCTGAGGCCAGGCTTCAGGTAACTGATGGAGCACAGAGAACTGCTGCTGCTCTTGGGAAGTATGGGCCTTGCTCAGGTGGCTGCAGCTGCAGCTCCCAGTCCTGGGCTCTGTATCACCCAGGGCTCTGCTGCTCTCCAGCCATTCATGCTGGCTCTCCCATTGCCTCCTGAGAGGCATCTGTTTCTCTTCTAGGCACTTAGGTGCAATCAGGGCATGTCCCTAAATCTCTATGTATGAGTGAAAACCTTGAGAAAGCAGGAGACAAGGAACCTTTCTTTCCTGACTCATGAGTTTCAAGGCAGTGTTGGGATTCACTGAGAAATGAGTGGTTTGTCAGCTCTTAAAAGCTAAGGAAGCTATTCCATTTGGTACGAGGATGGTGTGTGCCCACCCTCTTAGGGGCAAAGAAGTTGTGGCATCTCATCCTCCGGTACCAAGCCACGTTCCACTTTTCCCATGGCTCTTTCCAGATCTCCACAGCTAGTTTGCTCTTGACTAAAGCAAACCTTGGAAGGAGGTGCCTTCCCTGTGCTGCAGACAAGGTAGAGCTCTGCAGAGCTGCAGTAACAAAGCAGGGAGAGCTTTCTTTCCTTCTGCCTGCTGCAGAGCTGGGCTCTTCGGCACCCCCTATTTATTAACCCTTGCTCTCAAACCTGTTCTCGCTCTCACACCTCCGGAGCTCTGCAGCCACTTCTTGCACCTCCCACAAGTGCACATGCTTTTGCTCCAAGAGCCTCCCTGGATTTCGGACCTGTGTGTGATCAGAATGAATTAAGACTTGGCTGAGGCATGGGATTATTGCAGACCTGTCACTTCACAGTATGTTCCTGTTACAGCCCACACTCGTGTCTGCTAGTATTTTAAAGTAAACTTTAATTAGCATCTTCCAAAGGGTGTGAATAAATTGTTTTATTGTTGTTTTAGGTTTGGTTTTGTTTTAAGGAAAAGAGTGTTTACTCACCGAGGACATGTTTCCAAACTCTTCATCCACACTGGTCCTGGTTTTCTGATACCTCACTGTGAAGCTCTGTGTAGTGCTGTTGGTGGGAGCAAGGATGCTCAGTGGTGGGGTAGGACCTGACATGGAGGCACATACAAGCACTGAAGTCTTTTGGGGCCATGTTGGAGCAATGCTGTCAGACTCCTGACAGCCATGTGTCACTCATTTACTAACAAACTATTCCAATAAGAGTCACTTTGGGCTAAGCAGATCTGTGTCTGCCTTGGTTTGGTCTAGCAGCTCCTTTACCTATAGTGTAATGGGCACAGCTTGGGCTCAGTGTCCTCAAAGGTATTAAACAGCTTCTGTGTAACACTGCTGCAATCCAGCAACAGTGGAAATGTCTCCCCCTTATTGTAAATAAGATGTTCGAAATGTTCTTTGCAAGGAATGTCGAGCATGTTGTCCAGCCTTCCCTCCAGAAAGGGTGAATCACGTCTGATGTGGTCCAGAGATCTGCTCATAGATAGAAAAGGGATGCAAAGGATGTTTTGTACATGGCTGAATTCCTGCAGAATTTCTTTTGAAACTGCTGAAATTAAGGATATTATTATTGTGTGAAGGTTTTTACCCATCACCCAACCCATTTACTAGACTGAATTTGTGAAAATGGTGTAATAATGGATTGGAAGGGGCTGAGCTACAGACCTGTTCACCCTCTTTGTGGGGAGAGTGTCAAGGAAGGGCTGAGAAATCAGGCAGGGGCTGGGGTGTTACCTGCTAGTGCTGGCACAGAGTAGTGATCCCCACCCCATACCGTCTGTTTTAAAAGGTGGTGTGTGATGTGAGGAAGGTAAACCCACAGCCTGGAATACTGCAGGCAGGAAGAAGTGAACTAGCAGCAGGGGGAAGAGGCTAAATTTAAAGGCCTGGGTGTTTCAGAGGACAGAAGGTGTTGACTTGGGTGAGCTGCGAGGGCTCCACTGGCTTTTGCATTGCAAGGAAATGTACTTGAGCAAATGTGCTGGAATGAAGTATTCAGGCAGATAGATTTACTCCTTTTAGTTTCACCCATGCATGGCTTCAGTTCCACCCGTCTTGTTTAAACAAACATACTTGGTGGGGATGAGGCAAGGAAAATCCTGTTCTCTGCTTGTGTTTGTTCTTCCCTCTGCTCCTCCAGCAGGGACACTCGAAACACAGATGGAGCTCAAGGCGTTAGGTTTTAACAGATCCAAATCAATTTGATGTGCCCTTAAAAATTCCCACAGTCATTTCCAGTGGCATCCACAGAGTTGCTAACAAACGAGCATGTGCCCAGTCACTAGCTGCTGCATGTATTGGTTTTCTCATACTGAAAGCCATTCTTTTGCTGTAATGTGAAGGCTTCAAGTATGCCTTTTTGGTGTCATCAACACAAGAGCATCTTTTGAAGTTACAAAGTAGTGTTATTTGGAGTATCAACATGGGAGCAGCAGGGCGGTGGAGAGCGGGTTGTCATCTTGTGCTTCTAAACTGGTTGTTCCCAGTTTCCTGGTGAGATCTATCAGTGAGTGCCACATAAAAAGGCTTCCTGTAGGTGGTCAGAAAAAGGATAATGTCTGGGAATGAAAACATCCAATTCTCTGACCCATCAGTTGTGAAAATGGGCTACTAGCAGTTCCCCAGAAGATACAACCAACTGCTTGAAGGAGGACCATCTGCCTACTGGGAAGGACTGGAGAAGAGTTGGCCTGCATTGCTTCCTAATATGAGATAGAAGGAATCAAGAGAACTGGCAGCCCATGCTGTGCTTACCCACTGCTGTATGGCATTGTCCTCATTTGTGTGAAAATAGTATTTGATGACTTGGAAAAACAGTCTTCAAAATAGGAAAGGATTATTCTATTTATGCCACTTCTGCTTTATTCCTTCTCCCAAGGTTTCACAGAAGTGATGGTGGGAATGGGCCTCAGGAGGTTTGTAATCTAACCTCCCATCTGGATCGGGACTGTCCCCAATAGCAGGTCAGGTCAGCCATGGCTTTGACCACCCAAGGTTTGATCACTGCTGTGGATGGAGATGTCACCATAGAATCATAGAATAGTCAGGGTTGGAAAGGACCTTAAAATCATCTGGTTCCAACCCCCCTGCCATGAGCAGGGACGCCACACACTAAACTATGTTGCCCGAGGCTCTGTCCAACCATCTTTCTGTGTAACCTGCTTGAGGTCTGTGCTACCCTCCTAGTGCAGTTTTTATTTCTTATTGTCCAACCTGGACCTTATAAGCTACAGTACGTGGCCATTGCCCCTACCTGCCATTACGAAGAAGTGTGACCCTGTCATCATCACAACTCCCCTTCAAATTCTGTGGGTAGGAGCTTGACTGTAGAAAGTGACTCCAGTTTCCCTTTTGTGTTGATTTTGTGTTTGGGAATGACTCTTCGTGCTCCTTGGCATTGCTACTGGAGGAGAAAGTAGTTTTCTGTAGCCGTGACCTCCCCAGCTGGGGAACAGCTGTGACAGATCCAAACCCTATGAGAACAGTGGGAAAGTCCAAACCTTCATGGCTTATCCTACTGAAGAAGAGAGAGAATGCAGTCGCTATTAACATTGATTATCAGTATAAGGGATTATAAAGGACTGAACTCTGATCAGGAAGCTCTGATGCAAGTTCCCAGTCTTCCCTATTCCCCTTCTCCTGACTCACCTGGTCCGTTTGCTGCATGTTGCTCCATCCCAGGGGAAGCAGAGCACTCAACACATTGCTCACCTCTCCTGTGACCTCTCTGGTGCCACACCTTTGTTGGATGACAGCAACAAAAACAGCACAGAGAATTCCCAAAAGGGTGAGGACTCCTTAATCCCTTCAGAAAACCAACCCGATACTTCATGGGTGGGTCCCTGCTAGTCTCAGGGTAAATTAACATCTCCTTCCTTATCCACAGCTCTCTGCCTTTCTGATCACACTAAATGCAAGTGCCAATCCCATGTGCCTCTGGCCAGTCTGCCTCCTTGTTGGCAAAGGTAGTATTCCATGGGGACAAAGGTCTTACCCTCTTAAAATGCCAGCAGTTTTTCTTTTCCCTAGTTCAACGTGTGGCTATGTAATGATGGGTCAGGTTGTGTGCCTGGCAGCCACTGTGACAGTCCCCTCACCACCACTGCTTTAGAGCTGTTGACAGTTTTGCTGTTTCTTCAAGTGATCTCCCTCAGTGTTTTCCTTAACTGTGTTTCTCTCTGGACTGAATCCTTTGTCTATTTATTTAGCATCTTTCTTCCATCCTGTATTTTGTACAGTCACATCACCATGGTATCAAGACACTCTGTGGTCAGTATTAGATGTTAACCATTAAGATGCTGGAGAGTTTACTTCCATTTTCAGAGAAAAGGGCTAAAAGGAGCCAATTGCTCAGGTTATGCGATAGATTGCAGGCGAGACTGAACTCATGTGCCCCATTCCTCCTAGTCAGACCATCCTTTCCATTTGGTGCTTCAAAAAAAGACATGCTCCACAGGGCAGACCCCAGCTCACAATCCCTTTGTTAAGAAATTTCGATGTTTTTCTGCCTTTCCCTGTATTTGTAAGGTGGTGATTTATCAAGAAAAAACACAGCGAACCAACATCTTGTTCTACAGCTTCACCACAGGGATGATTCACATGGACTGCTGATGGCATCTGGCACTGGGTTTTGGCTGCTTTTCTGGAAATAGTGAGCCCTTTGTGGATATCTGGTCATTAGATGATGAATTTTTGTTTGCTTTCACCTCAACTTAATTCAGACTCAGGTGCCACACATCTTCATTAATCCTCTTAGCTGCAATTTGGTTGCACCCTCTTACCTGAAAGAAAGGAATTTGATAATGCACCGATGAAATGAGCTGCAGCGATCTGACATTCAAACCCCGACAAACAAAACTCTCTCGACTTGCTTGGAGAAAAAAACACATCAATTACACTGTCAGTTATATTTACCTTGCACAGTCCTGAACCATCCCAAGGCTGAAACATGTGTTGTCAGTGTCTGGGGCAATGCCTCTGCGGTTAAGGATGTGCCCCGGTCGCTGGGATGGACTGAGGCCACAGCACACAGAGGTGCATC
>NW_009925458.1:0-10464 GCF_000696875.1 Nestor notabilis | reverse complement strand
TGCATGAATGCTGAAGAGCGAAGTCCCCAACACACAATTGCCACAAAATCTGATCGAGTTCAGCAAAGCTTATTTTGTAAGCTTAGGCTTACAGAACAGGAGAAGAAAGGGAAAAAAAGGAAGAACCTGCTGGAAAGGAGGGGTTTCCTGAATTCCTGCAACGTCAGGCACTGCCTGCATTCCTGTGCCGTGAGGACAGCACGGTCCAGAAATGCTCATTTTGTTTATTTTTCCCCCGGCCTTTGCTTCTTGCTTATGTCCAGTAATTTGCACCATATGGCAACAACCCCCTCTCCAGACCCTGAGGTTAGAATTGGAACTCTGCTTCTGATGTTAAGCTGGGAGTAGCTGCCTGGGTACCCATGCAGGGTACTCAGAGAGAAAGTGTCCTACTCAACCTCTGGGCTTGCACACCCATTACTCCCCGCTGTGTTTTGAAGCACTGCTGGTACCTCACTTCCCTGAGCTCAGAAACTTGCCATTACAGCCCTCGAGAGTGGCTCTCCTCCTGAGGCTGATGAGCAGCAAATAAGGAGGGTTTTGTTCTGCTGTCGTCTACCTCGGCACATTCAATGGGGAAAATTAAAACAGACACATGAGCGGATTAGGTGTCAGAAAACGTCTAATTATGGCTTATAAAATTACCAGCTCAGTGGCTTACAAATGGAAATGTGCAGGGGAACCCTGTATCAGTGTAGCCTCCAGCTTATCCCTGAAAGCCTCATCTCCAGAGAAAAGAGAAAGAAGCAAACCCTCCAGAACAGTCCTCTACATGCCATGGAAAATGGAGGCAGTCTGGTTCCTTGGGAGCAGTGTGTGCCCTATGTTTCAAAACAGCCCATCTCCTGAAGGATAGTAAAAGATAATGTTGCTGTTCTAATGAACATAGATCCTCTCTGCCCCACTCTCAGCTCCTTACGTGGCTTCTGTCATGGTTTTTGCTGAATGGTGCAGATCGATGCTGTTCTTCGCACCGCCACAGTGCTTGGAGTCTGCGCCCACATCTGTGATGCTTCAAGAAATTCAGACAAAGGCCTTTGCCCCTCTGAATTTATGATTTGATGGCCTAACAGTTATGGTTTGGTTATGGTTTAACGTTACATAATGATTTAATGCTGCTCACTTTCAACAATTTCCCATGAAACGCAGGCATGACAGCAAAGACATTTTGCTCTCAGTTTTGAGCATAGTGTGTTCTGCGGTATAACCTCCATGTGTTTGTAACCTACAGGACAAAGACTGTCCCCAGAGCTGTCTGCCAAGGCATGGCAAGGGAGAGGTGTGACTCCCCAGGAGGTAATTACTTGCTTATCAAAAGTTATTGGGAGTTTTTAATGGACTTTGTGGACATGCAAAATGCATACACACAAATAGGAATCCACCAAGGTTTTTCCAGCTATCTCCTTAAACCTTTCAGAGTGAGTGTTTCAGTGAAACTTTGGTGCAACAACAGCAAATTGTTGTATGTATGACAACTTTTTTTTTTAAGCTTTCTGCCAGGTAGCCGAAATCTCTCCTTTCAAACTGTACCAGCTGCATCTTTAACTGTTGGAGAGCCTGTATCCCTCCCTCTCAGTAACTAATATCCTATTGCTGGTATGTTGTATCCATCCTTCTGACTGATCAGCAGCCAAGTGCTGCTGTGGAGTCCAAGGGCCAAATCTTGGATCAGCTCAGCTTGGTTATCATATAGGCCATACATGCAATGGCTTTTCCTCATACTGACTCATGAATATAGGTGTGCCCTCAACTTCTTTTGGAGCATTTAAGTGGAATAACTCAAACGGGAAGGGAACACCTTGTACTTTGCCTGGTCTGCTTGTACTGGTCTTGCCACAGCACTGGTGAAGATGCAGAGTTTTAGTCCTGCCTTAGAGAGATCCTGGGCTCAAGGAGTTTTTCAAGCTGGGTTGTTTTATGGGAAATAGCGTTTGTCATTTTGTGTTTCTAAATGGGTTGCAAGAGATTTGTATCCCTGGGCTTCAAATCTCTATCCTTGGAATATTTACCTGTGCAGAGCTGATGAGTGTTTTACTCACTTTTTCTATGCAATTTCCTATAGTGCCTTAATTTTGTAACCAAGATGAAGTTCTTGCGAAAATCCCTGAGCTACTACAGCAGTACCTGGACTGCTAACAACCCTTACAGTAAGCAGATACTCTTAGTAAAAAGCAAGAGCTGAGGGGTGGGTTTGGCAGGTGATGCTCTCAGCAGTGCTCAGCATATTTGCTCAAGCACAGCATCTTCAGATTGCACATGTCCCGCTTAGGCAAAAGCCCGCATATGGCTGCAGCTATCATGCCCACAGGCATATCTGCCAGTAGAAATGTGGTCTGGATATTTGGGGCCAGCTTGGGACCAGTGAGGCTGTGAGCAAATATGTCAGTCCTAGTTGTAGCTCTTGTCATGAGATGATTTTGATGGGATGTCTCTATCACTCCATGTGCGGAGTGTGACCTGGAGAGCCAGTTTGCACACATGGACATCAGTGCCACTTATGGTCAGTACTGTGCAGTGTTTAACAGCCTAAAGGAGAAGTCCTGGCCGCAATGTGGTGAATAGCAAAGTCCCCATAGGGCTGATATTTCACAGGACTCTACCAGAAATACAGCTTGTCAGATTTATGGTGCAGCTTCCTCTTCCTTTGGTGCAAAGTTGGTTTTGTTTTGGTTTGGTTTTTTTTCCTTTTAACTAAAACTTACCTTTTTCATGCGCACATCTGCTTACCACCCCAAATCTTGGTATTTATATATCATACTACTGGCAACCAAGCAGTTCTGGCTGAAAACCAAAGTATTTTTGTGTAAAAAGACATTAGTCTCTCATGAGAATTGTGGTTTTCAGCACCTTCTGCTTCCATTCTCCTTTCCAGGCCAAGTTTTGTTGCAACCTGCAACTCCCAGGATGTGCATAGACAGAGCGAGCATGTGTGCTAAGCTATGAACATCTTTAGCTTTCAAGGTCTTACAAATTCCAGTGAAAGAAAACAGGCTAACAAGCAAAATATGGAGGAAAAAAGTAAAAGAAAAGCCTCAAGGGGCAATAAGTGAAGGTCAGCGACACATCTTTGAGTCACGATATTTCACTGAAACATATTTTTCTAATGTGGAAAATTCTGATAAAACCAAAATTGTGTATCAGCACTTCCAATGGGAAAATACTGTTTCCTCCAATTTTCAATCTAGTCTACTTCTATAACAAGGAAAAAAGGTTTTGACTGAAGTTGGCTTATGTGAGATTTTAACAACCCAACTGAATGCATCGAAAGCCTTCAAGATATTTCACAGCAAAATTCTCTGGAGTTCCACAATGTTTGTCCAGTGTCCTGAAATTTGGGAAAGTATTTTGAGACATGAAAAGTTTATTTGCGAGTTGGAGGGGTAGCTGCCTGAATCAATCTAATTCCATTGACTTCAGTGCTACAGTGATTTACAACACTGGCGAGTGTCGCTCAGTGATTTGAGCTCACAGCTTGCTGTGCGTAGAACTTGTGCTGCTTTCATTTACCCATATGGGAAAAGTAGTATAATGGGGCTGCAACTGTGCAACTGCTATAAATGTGCTTGTTTCCATGAAGGGATAGGCTTTTGTGTGTGTGTTTAGTTGTTTGTTTGGTTGGGTTTTTTAATTTAACTGTGTTTTGCTCTCTACAGCTACCTGAAAGGAGGATGGAGCCAGGAGGGGGCTGGTCTCTGCTCCCAAGTAACAACTGATAGGGCAAGAGGAAATGGCCTTAATCTGCTACAGGGTAGGTTTAGATGGAGATTAGGAACAATTCTTTCCCCAGAGGGTGCTCAGGCATTGGAACAGGCTGCCCAGGGCAGTGCTGGAGTCACTGTCCCTGCAAGTGTTCACACACTGTGTATACGAGGCCTCAGTGACATGGGTTAGTGGTGGCCTCGGCAATGCTGGGGTAAAGGTTGGATTTGATCTTAAGGTAATTTCCAACCTGGTTAATTCTATGGTTCTGTGTCCACAGTAGTGGTTTTCTGCTATTAACTGAGTTCTGCAAATTACAACAACTCTGCTGAAATACTGAGAAGTGGGTGTATGTCCCACCTGAGATAAAAAAAAAGCCTTTTTCAGTTTAAAAGTTCCTTTTGGAGTCAGAAAACAACACAATCCATGGATATCACTGGTTCTGTTTATACAGCAATTAAAGGGGGATTACAGCTGCCGTGGAGCTCAGCACCCTGTCCCCTCCCCTGTGCACACCAGGAGCCTCAAAGCTGCATTGTTCCCTGTAGCCGTCAGCACCAGCCTGAGGACAAGGTGGGTCATGAAGATGGGAGAGGGTGGTTTCTGCTAGGGAGTGAGACTTAAAGAAAGAAAGAAAAGAAAACCAAAACAAAGAAGAAAGGGTGGGGAAGGAACAATATGTTTTCTTCTTCCAAAGGTGTTTTCCATGGCCGTCCTTCATGCAGGGCAGTGGGGAAGGGAAACATCTGTTCCAAGTGCACCCTGGTAGTCATCCTTCAGGGCATGTGTTATACAAGGTGCTATACAAACGTGTGGGCAGAGGTTGTCCTTGCCCTGAAAGTACTGACTTAGCTTGAAGCCTCAGTTTGGAGGTGGCATCCTCCTGCTCTGCTCCGAGTAGCCTCACACCAGGGATGGGGTGAACCAGAGATGCGAACGCATGTCTCTGATTCAGCCGGATCACTTGGGCTCAGTACAGCCAGCCAGCCACCAGCAGAGCCAGATTCCTGCTCCCCATGGAAACGAGCCTCCCGTAACACCCGTCCCTGCCCAGACAGCCCTAATCCTCCCTCGGCAGTCACCCTGAGAAGCCTCCCGGCTCTCTTATCAGCGAGGATCTGTCTTTGGCAAATATTTACAAGGTTGCTTTGCAGCGGGGGTGGTGAGCCAAGGTGGGTGGCAGGGGCCCATGCCACAGAGAAGGCACTAACTGGCACAGGATGAGGGGCATAGCCTGCCCACCAGGTCCCTGTGGGGTGTGGGGCCACAGCAGCCCCCCATCACCCTCCCATGCTGGGGAGACCTGGCTGTGCCCCTGTGGGTTACAGCATTCTGACCTTTGCTGCCAGCAGAAAACCTTTAAAACAAGTGTCAGTGTGGCTCCTCCAGGAGGAGATGATCCCTTGGTGACAGGGAGCGTGGTCGGAGGTGGGGAGATGTGTTTTTTCCTCAGAAAAAAATGGCTTTTCTTGCAGAGAGGGGAGGTTTAGGGGGGAAGGGGAGCCCTGTTCCACACCAGGTACAAGTTCAAGTGCTGAGAAGCCACAGGCTATTTAACAACAGCTTTGTAGTTAAATAGTCACATAGCTCCATTCTCAGCTTTCAGATGTTGGGTTGGTTTTTTTAAACCCACCATAGAACAAAATCCAGCATTTATGCTGCCTCGGGATGGAAGGTTATGCAGAAAACTTACCCTCTGGACACAGCAAGCAAATTCAAAGCCCATGCATGGGTTACCTGATGGTCGCATGGGCATTTATTTTACTTAGTGGTAGGGCAGGAGCTGTTTTGGTGGTGCTGCTGCAGAGCTTGTGAGCTGAAGTCCCTTGAGCAGAGACAGTGTGTGGGCTTGAGGAGCAATGCCTGGTGAGGTTTTACAGCCCTTGTTGGAAAAGGATTCAGATTGGCACAAGAGAAGCAGAAGAGGAGGCCTGGTCATTAGGGATGAGGAAACAATGCACACACGGTGCCACCACATTTTGACACAGCACCTCAAAGTGTGGGACTGTGAGAGAGGCTCAAGCAGCCGATGAAAGGTGATCCCAATAGTGGTGTCTTGGACAGACCAGTGAGAGTCAAAATGAGTCACGAGGAGGCACTTCCTGCCCAGCCTCTCCATTCCTGGGAGGTTCATGTTGGTACAGGTCAGGCTGCAGGTCCAACACCCAGATCTCAAGTGCTCAGGACTGCATAGCCTGGTTTGCAGCTGAAATTCATAGCAAAACCAATGCTCACCCCACCCATGGGGGCACACGAGGCTTGGGCAATCTTCAGGGAACACAGGGATCTTCAAAGGAATTGAAAAAGAAAACACTGCACCCTGCCCACAAACAATTAAAATACTACCAAAAAAAAACCCCAAAACCCACCAATCCCAAAAAACAGGCTATGGGAAAGTAACAGGTACTGTCCCAGCTTCTGGTCTGACCTTGGTCATGGCTACAGATGCACCAAACTGCTGACTTCACTCCTAAAAATGACAGCACCTAGGTCCATAAGTACCAGTGTATATAGGTGTAAGCTCAATTTTTTTCCTTTCTTTTCCCACTGCAGCATGCAGTCAGTTCTGCCTTATGAAGGAAAGGTGAGTGTGAAAGCTGGAGGGGCTTTGCTACCTTGCTAATGGTATGTAAAATAAATGGGGCCTGAGAACCATTGAGCTGGAAGCAATAATCAGCCTTTGTGGTAACATCTTTCTCCCTGGACAGGCAGCACTGAGAACACAGAATTACAGAATCTTAGAATGGATTCTATGGAAGGGACCTTGATGCTCATCCAGCTCCAGCCCCCTGCCGTGGGCAGAGACACCTTCCACTAGAGCAGGTTGCTCCAAGCCCCTGTGTCCAACCTGGCCTTGAACACTTTTGTGGGAATGAGTTAACACGACATAGTGCAGCACAGTAAGTAAATGGTATCTGGAGCCTTTTGCAGCATTTGTTGGCTTTTTACATCTCCCTGCGCTGCTCTTTTGCACCATGCAAACTGACCAGTGGTAAAAGAGACGTGCCCCTCACTTTTGCAACAGCACAGGGGAAGATGAGGAGCCATTAAAGTTTTGGGTTGGTTCTGAAGTGCCTTTGCACACACATCCCATATCCCTTCTTAGAGGACGAAGCTGGTTACGGAGTTAACACTTACTGTCAAAAACCCGGGCAAAGGGAAAAACCTTACATCTTCTCCTTCGTTTCGAGCCTCAGCTTTGTCTCTCCCGCCTGCCGAGAGGCAAGCGGTGCCCCGCAGACTGCGTGGCTTGCAGGGCATCTAGTGGCCGGATGCTGTACGAGTGCTCAGGGTGTTGCAATACTTCCCATTTACCCGCTTTTAAGAGCAGCTCCAGTCAGCGCGGTCACCCTGAACAGGTTAATGTCCCTCATTACACAAACACAGTCAACCCCATGAGGCCAGAAATGTCGCCACTAATCTGATTTAAAAGATATTCCCCCTCTCCTTTCCCTCCACTCCTTCCCAAAGTACCTGTTTTGGATAAGAAGCAAAACTTTGCAAGTGGCTTCAATCATCCCTCTGTTGAATGTATGGGAATAATGTTTAGCGGCAGTGGCACCCCTTCACACATCACTGTAGCTTCCCCAAGCACACTGAGGAGATGCTGTGTGGAAGCCTGAGTGCAAACATCAGTTTGGAGGAAACCTGCTACTACTCCCTAATTTTTGGTTGCATGATTTGGCACAGGCATGTGTCAGCTTAAAAAGACTGAAGAAATCACAGGATTGGGTGGGATAAAGAACAACATCACATGCCGTTTTGCAAAGCCAAAATTTCTTAGCACACTACAGGGGTTCAGTACCAAGTCTGCCTCTGCCAGCAGCGAGAAGCCCAGGAAAGCATGGCACAGCCGTGCCTGCAGCCATCCCTGACTCCACGGATGTGAAAGGGACAGGGAAGAGCCAGGAACACCACAGTGGCAGCAAGTGCTGCATTTGCTTTCTTTAAATATTCAGAGGATGATACCTGTGGCAAACAGTCCCCGAAAATACAAGTGCAATGTAGCAGATTGGAGGCTGATAAAAAAGACTCTTTTGTAAGGACCTGTGACTTGTGTCTCCTGGATTTTATAGGAAAATGCACATAAAAGCAATTACTGGGGTGTGAATAATTTCATTTCTTAATGGCCTGACAGTTTTGACAGCTCTGAGCTTGTTATCTATCACAAACTTTCTTGATCTCCTAACTTTAATGTGACTTTTAATTATACTTTCATATGAGTAAAAGGACAGACAATCTATAGTCTGCTTTCCATTCAGTCTAACATATTTAAAGCGTAAAGAAAACTTTTCCTTCTAGCAGGGTAAAAAGGGTGATTTGGATGTCTAATGTGGTACATATATGTAAAAAAAACCCAATCAAACACAAATAGTTCGGAGTTTGTTCTCTGTATGCATGGAAGGTAAATCAGTGCTTTCTTTCCCTCCCTTTTTGGAGCTGCTGGGAAAGCCATCTCCTCCTGGCCATGCCTGTGTTTGCTCATGGAGGTTTGAGTTTGGAGTGAAGTTGTGGGTGTTATTTCCAGGCAGGGTCTGGTCAGGGAGGGTACTTCAGTGAAGGAGATGGGGACATGAGGATGTCCCTGAGGGGTTCACTCCGTGCCAGGCATGGCAGAGGTACAGGGGTTCCCATGTGTCCCAGGCTACAGGGAGGCTCTGGAGACAGTTTATGGCAAATGTCATTTAGAAATTATCACAATCCAGCTAATTGCTCTCCACAGTTGAAAAAGAATAATTCTTTCCATGCAGAATTTAAAATATAAGAAATCATCTGCTCACCACAGGCTTGAGTTACCAATGCCTTTGCCATGGACCTTGCTGGGAGAGCAGTAAGCTGCATGACCGCGCCTAGAAGACCCTTTTCATTTCCAAAACACGGGCTTGCCTTCCCAGTCATGCCGATGCGCCGCAGCATTGTGCATCTTAGTCTCCATGGCCCATGTTTCTCCTGCTCAGCCCCTGGTCTGAGAGCAGTGCCATTACAGACCAGCACTAAAAGGCTACCTATAGTAAGGGACATCACATACACTGAAAGAGGTAAGATGTGAGCAGGAACTAAAGTGTAAATCAAAATTAGGAAGATTATACCAAAACTATAATAAACCCCACAACAAACAAAGTCTACTGTGTTCTGCCAGATCAGTCATTTAAAAGTTAGGAGGGACCAGAGTTAGGGATACTAGTACAACACATTTTTTCTCCTGTGTATGTGCATTAAAGCACATTCTTTCATGTCATCATTATATATTAATTTTTCTATGTGACCTGTTATGAGCATGTCTTAGAATATTGGAAAGGAACAGCACATATGACCAGAAGGCTTCTGGAGTTGCAGAGGTATTAAATAGATCCCATACATCAGTTGTTTGTTGGTCTGTCTAGTGACAGGCTGCTGTTCATCTTATGATAAAATAGCATGTTAGGGAAATGCCTCTTTCAACTGCATTTGTATAGAGAATGTTTTTGTAGAGAGAAAATATAAGGAAAAGGTAAGATGACAAAAGTTAAAAAAAAAAAAAAGTAACTTGAGAAATTCAGGGGCAATAAATCACCACAGCAGATGGTATTCATCTGTGGATGCTGTGCAGAGCTATCAGCTTAAAAAATTGCACAGGAGTGTGCCATTAAAATGCAGACATAATATCTGCCTGTTTTCACTGCCCATTGTTGTGGTACCTGGGCAGGTAAGAGGTGACTTGGTTCTGCCTGCCAATGTCTCTAGGTGCCTTCAGAGCCCACCCAGTGTTCCCACTGCAGCCTTGGAAAATTTGGCTCAGTGGATTCTGTGTCTATTTACTTGCTAATTCTCTTAATTATAGCAAAGAAGTGCAACTAAAGAAGTGTATTCTGCAGAATACTTGTTAAATCCATGGGATATTGATTTACAATGATCTTCCTGCCAACTTACACGCTTGGAGAGAAAAATGCTTTATGTTGAGCTCACGTGTGTTTCATCCTAGGTTTTAGAGGGCTTTTGGATGTGTTGTTCCCATGGATGAGGAGACAGCCTGCGATATGCCGATGTATGGTTCTGAAGACCAGGAATTAAGTCTTATGTTGCCACCAGTGCGTGATACAGCGGCAGCTGCTCTTCCTGTCAGGATCATTCTACAGACCCATCATGGTCACCCTGAGTGGGGCTTTTCAGGTAATTCCCATGGTTGGGATACAATGGATGAGAAATAATATGTCTTAATCCAGTCTTGGATCTGCAAGACAGAGCATCATCCATGCAAAAGCATCCCCAGCTGGTTGGTGGGAGCTGCCTGTTCTCCCAGAGAAAGAGGTTAAGTAGGGGCCAAGCTATAAGGGTGCAATCGGCATGTCAGCTATAAGGAAAAAAACCCACCAGCTTTATCAAATTTGGGATTTCTAACAATTCTTTGAAAGTGTTGGCAAAATAATGGACATAAGGGAATCCAGGAAAAGATGCAGAAATTAGCACTTGGATTATGAAGCTCACATTGAGAGCTTGGGAAATTGCAGACTGCATAAACTGGGACTTGAGTGACAGTAAGTAAACCCCTTCATCTCTTGAATCCTATTTTCTCTCTTCCTCACCTTGCAGATCACAGTGTGAGGATAAATTCAGTAGAAGACTGTGAAGTTACGGCAGGTCACAGTTGCATAAAATAAGGGAGTCTTTGCATTTGGGAACCTGCGATGCGATTCTCCTGTCATTTAAGATTTGGCAAAGAAAAGAAAAAGAAAGGCTGGTTGTGGCAGTGCACAGCTATTTCTGCCATATATATAATTATATAAA
>NW_009925457.1:3509-14581 GCF_000696875.1 Nestor notabilis | reverse complement strand
TACGTAGCGCTGGTCTTTTTCTGCTGCAAGCAGAAGACCAGGCTGCGGGCCGTGGGCAAAGGCAGCCTGGAAGTCAACAGGAACAAGTCATCGCACCATGAGACCAATTCGGCCTACATGCTGTCTCCCAAACCCCAGAAGAAGCTCGTGGACCAGGCATGCGGCCCCAGTCACTCCAAGGAGAGCGTGCTGAGCCCCAAGGTGTCCGTCGGGCATCAGCACTACGCGCAGAGCAGCTCGACCCCCATGAACACCCGGATCGAGCCCTATTACAGCATCTACAACAGCAGCCCCTCGCAGGAGGCGAGCACCCCGAACAGCCTGCGGCCCGGGAACTCCACCTTCGGCTTCACCAAGTCCTACATCGCCATGCACTACCGCGCCAGCGACCGGGACTGCGGCAGCGCCGCCGCCCGGCACATCCCGGTGCCCTCCGTGTAGCTGGGCAAGGGGGTTGCGCTGAGCTGTGCTGCTGGTGAAGGAGAACACCACTAACGTCGTTGATAACCCAGCATTTGCATCTGATGTGATGCTGGGGTGCTGCTCCGTGACTCTTTGTTTCAACGGGGCAGGGTTTTAGGTGTGTGTTTGGAGCTGTAACGTGAGGGTGGGTTTGTTACCGAGCGAAGAAAGAGCAAGAGTTACAGCTACGTGATGCGCTGCAGCATGAGGCGGAGTGTCTCGGGGAGCAGCCTGAGCCTGCGCCACGAGTATTACCCCTGAAATTGCAAACTTGGCCTGTTTCACGAAGGAAGAACTGGGAGGACGTTTGGTGTTTATGATACTCAAGTTTAAACTCTTCCCATTGCGGGAGGAGTTCGGTGGTATTTTGTTGTAGCAAACACCAGTAATAACAAAAGGCCTTTCAATTCGCAGGGTGAAATCCTGGTTCCGTTGAGGTAAATGGCAGAATTCCCATGAACTTCAGCTGAAGTTCACGATTTCAGTCTTGGCTTCCTAGAGCAGGACAAGGTATTTTACAGCCAGTGTCACATTGCTGCTGGGGAGGGACCTTGGAGGTTGGTCGCGCTGTAACAAGCCTCTGGAGTATGTGTATTAATACCTGATGTACGTTTATTTTAAGGATCGGTGGCATTATGCATCCCAAAATAAGCTATTTGGGGAAGTATTTTACACCCGGTAGAAATAACTGTGCAATACCTGACGATGGGATTTGTGTGAGGATAAAGATGCCTATTGCAGTATTATGGTACTGATACACTGCGAGTAACACAGTCACCTCTGGAGTGTCCTAATCCATCAGCTGCGATGCAGACAGCAGTGCTGCTGGCTGGGGTTTTGTGTGTAAATCAGGAACTGGGGGATTTGGCTGTGATATTCCTGACAGGTAGAACTGACACCTCTACTAACGTTTTAGAACCAGAATGACCACAAGACAGCTGCGAGTCATTGAGGTTTGCTTAAGTGTGACATCAGTTTGGTTTAAAGATGAACAATCCCCCTACCTACAGACCTCATCTGCGCAGTGAGCAAACAAGAGCACTTCAGTGTTTTTATGAACCAAACCATTTGTGTTGTGTCACTGGTGGGGGGAATTCCTTGGGAAACGGAATGATTCGGAGGCATTGAAATTCCTGACAATTACTGCTGTAAGTGGCCAAATCTTCACCTTTCAACTTCTATGGACTTGAGCTGAGCCTTAGTATCTCCAGATACTAATCGTGCCACAGACTCTGGTGCCTCGGTGTGGGAAAATGCCACATTTCAGTGATGGAAAGCAACAAACCCCATTGCCATGTGTGAGTCGCCATGGGTTCAGGCTCTCTGTTACTGCACTGCTTTCAAGGGTTCCTTGGAAGACAGTTGCATTATGAACTCTGTCCTTTGGTAATACTCTGGATTTTAACGAGTTTTGAGTAATTCAAGACAGCTTTCTTCTTGCAATAAAATGGATGTGAACAACTTTCTAATACAAATGCACAAAGGAGATTATTTCCATAAGTCTCTGCCCAGATATTTTTCTCTATAAACAAAGAACACGGTTCTTTCTACAGTGATTATAAAAGATAACTAAAAGATGTGTCTTGCTTGGTTTTTCTCACTTGGCATTTCTCTTTAGTACAAAGTGTGCTAATTCGGAGGGATAGAATACATGGGGTCCTGTCACTTTGCCTCAAGCTGTATGTTCTTAGCAGCAATTTCAGTTTCAGACCACAAGGAGTCCAGGGCAGGACCCCAAAAGTGGTTGCTGGATGGGGTCCTGTCTGTACTTGGAGCTGCAGATGGGCATTAAGCCTGGTTTTAAGATGAAGCAGGTTTGGGGTTTGCTGCTCGTACGTATGACTCCCACCGTGCTTGTGGGATCACACAAGGTTCATCACGCAATTGAAGGTTAAATCCCTCACACCGTATTCATAAAGTGCTTTGCACTGAGTGTTCACGTGGGAGTAAAGCAAGAAGGTGCAGCTGCGGGATAAGAGGAGGTTTAATTGCCTTTATGTGATGTGTCATTGAGACAAAAGAACTTGAAGGGACAAAAAGTCCCTCAGAGCACTTTGTAATCCTGCTCTTGTTATCACTGCTGCCAGTTGTACTCTTAATGCAACCAGTGTGTTAATATGCTGATTGTGTCAGATAGGGAAGTGCAACACCTTTTAGTCTGCACTAGGAAGAAACCAGAGTTGTCAGTTGTACTGTTTGGGGGGAGGTTTGTGGGTGTCGTAAGTAGGGATTGGAGTTTGAAAATAGGTACAATGTCTTTGACTCATGATTCAGTTGCCATATGATAAAATAACTGGGTTTGACTCATCTGGAGCGTAACTTTTCCTTTAGCCCCCGTCTGGCAGAACCCTCCTCTGCTGAGCACAGGAGCAGGGAAGCCCGACTGTGAGGTTCAGGAAGCAGCAATCTAACTGGGAGGAGAAGCAAGAGAGCTCTGGATGAAGGAAGTGGAGGGTGTATGTGAAGAGAGGTGAGAGTAAGCAGTCCAAGTGTGTGAATACGGAATGGTTTAGGAAGAGTATGTCTGTAGCAGTGCAGCCCCTAACACAAGAAGAAAGCATCTGTGGATGTGAAAGGTGGCAAATCCAACGCTTACGCTGTACTTAACTTAGTTAACTCAGTGCCTGTATGTACAGAGCTAATTCCATTTCAGAGTCCACGTTCCAAACATGCTGTCCCATCCCATTCTGCATTCCCAGGTCTGACCTGCTGCTGGGCAGTCCTTTGGGTTCACTCACGAGTGAATCCAGGGCTGTGCTGTGCTCAGTGGTCTGCTCTCACCTCGTATTTATTTCCAATCACAGTCTGTTGGTTTTCCTTGAATGTGAAAATGAGATCGATTGTTCCTACTTCTTTCAAGTACAGTAAATGCAGTCATTAAGTGGCAGTAGGTGATGGCAAGGGCTGGAATCGGGGCAATTATGTAAAATGAAACTTTATTAAGTCTAAATAATAATACACAAACTTTCTTGCTTATCCTTTAGAGGTTTCTGACGGCAGCACTTGAAGCTCACACCATTATTTAACAGCAGAGACTGACACACTGAGCTGGCTCTTTGGTGATTGTCTGGCTTTATAGGTTAATCCGTAATGATAAAAGACTTTAAAGTCCCATCTTCTCCACCAGTTGCTTGAACCAAGTGGTGCAGCAGCCTGGGTTTGCATCGCTCAGATGGCTGCGTTAAGGAAACCTTTTCTCACTCTAAACCACAGACAAGCTGTTACCTTGTGCTGTCGTGGTTTGTGGTTTTCAGGTGTACACAGTGTGTGTTCCCATCTCAGGCTGTACCAGGACTGAGAGTCTGGACTAAACCAAGATCCAAGTTTAAGTGTGTATTTCTAGCTCTGATTGATTGTTCCAAATATTTTGGAGATACCCAAGTGTGAGGAAGCAATAAAGAGGAATAGGAGGAAATACAAAGCAGGAGACAGAGAGGTCAAGATTTTGTAAGAAACTACAAGAAAAACCTTTTAGATTACTCTCTGGAGGGATGGGAGGGAAGGCAGCCTGATTCTTCATTAGCTTTGAAAGCCAGGTTGGACACAGCGGCTTGGAGCAACCTGCTCTAGTGGAAGGTGTCCCTGCCCGGGGCAGGGGTTGGAGCTGGAGGAGCTTTAAGGTCCCTTCAACCCAAACCTGTCTGGGGTTCTGTGATTCTATCAGCCTTACCCTCGGTCGTGGTGTGACTCAAGCTGTCTTTCCTTCCAGGTGACATCCACAGCGTTTCAAGAAATGCTGGAAATAGCTGAAGACAGTCAAGCACCCGGGAAGAAAAGGCTGTTTGTCAGTGCTCGGGCCTCAGCCCTTTGCGTAACAGATTCTTTTATCAGATGGAATAACACGTGCTACAAGCCCACTAGGAACCTGTCCTGGGACTGATCTGAGACAACCCCCCGTGACACAGAACCTTTGCAGGAGGTGAGCACAGAAACGCTTTTATTTGAGCACAGCCCCTTCGTGCACAACCTTTACACCTCTGTGCATCCTTCCATCTCCCACACATCCCGAGCGGCGCCGTCCTCCGCCCTCAGCAGCGGCTCGTTGGTTGTCTTTAAGACAGCCTCCAGCTGGCGCCAGAACATCCTCTGTTTGTGCTCCTCGGGGCTCCACTTGAGGTAGGTTTTCCTTTTCAGCAGCTTCCTGAGCTTGCTGAACTTCTGGGGCACGCTGTGGGGCGGGAGGTCCTCCAGCACGATCATGATGAGGGAATCCTGGTTTTCATTGAGGACCCGGTGCTCGGCAAAGTACAGCTCGTACTGGCACCAGCAGCTGCTCACGAAGCTGGGGGAGAGGACAAAAATAACCTTGTGGCTGTTCTCGATGCAGTAAAATATGTTCCCGAGAACGGGATGCCCCGGTTTGAAATCCCTCTCATGGTAACAGATCTTGAACCCATCCTTTTCCAGTTTTCCCAGCAGATTCTCTTTGGTCCAGTCTGCGTCGTGTTCGCTGTAGGAAATGAAGGCGTCGAAGGGCTTGTTCTCTGGCCTCTTCTCGTACTGCTTCCTCTTGGCCATGCACCAGTACCAGCCCATTCTGACATACCACAGCCCATCGAAGCGCCAGCACAAGCCCGTCAACACCAGCACCACCAGGATGGCAGCACAAGCTGTGATGGCCATCTGGAGGCCCAGGGAGCAGCGCAGGAGCGTGAGGTGGCTGCTCTCCACCAGCCAGCCCCTTCTGTCTGGGGGGAAGCTGCACCTGAGGCTCCCTTTGCCATGGATCTGGAGCTGGGGGTTGTGGATGTAGACGTTGACGAACCAGTACAAGTCACAGTTACAGAAGAAGTGTTTGCCTTGAACAGTCAAAACGCTCAACTGCGTTAACTGGCCAAAAGTGTCCTCCACGATGGTGGTGATGGCGTTGTCGCTGATGTCCAGCTCGATGAGAGAAGCCGGGAGAGCACCACGCTGCAGGAAGGAGATCTTGTTCCCGGATAGATTGAAGTATTTCAGCATTGGAAGAGATTCCCCAAAGTCATCGGGGAGCTCTGCAATGAGGTTGTGGCTACTGTCCAGGTTAGTGAGGGCAGAAAGGCGGCTGGTGGCCTCCAGCCTGGCGATGAGGTTCCCAGAAACATTAAGATGCTGGAGGTTCTCCAGAGCACGAGTTAATGGCAACAGATTCAACTTGTTTTTGCTGATGTCACATTTGGTTAGAGTCCATGGGAAGTACTCGGGGTGCATGTCTGTGACTTTATTGTTCTGAATGATAAATACTTTTAAGTTGGACATGGATTTAAAATGAGGGGGGATCACTTTGATGTCACTGCTGCTTATGTCGAGGTGCTGCAGGGAGGGAGGTAAGTCGGGAAGCGCAGCAATCCGGTTGCTGCTGAGATCCAGGTGTAACAGTTCTTCCATGGTGTCTGCAAACCACTCAGGCAGTTCCACAATGGAGCAGTTGGACATCTTGAGGTGCTTCACCTTCCAGGGAAGGCTCTCGATGGGGGTCCCAGCCTGGTTCCTGACTAAGGAGATGGCGCTGATGTGCACAGATCCAGGGGGAGGCTTTGCCAGAGTGGTGGTGAGCTGCGGCCGCACGGTGTAGATGAAGTGGTTTCCCTGCACGTACATGTTCTCCACGTTAAACATCTTCCTAGCAAAATTCTGGGGTATTTGGCTTATGTTGGTGAAGGACAAATCAATGACCTTGATGGATGTGGGGAGGCAGAGCGTGTCCAGGCTGTTGATGGGGTTGTTGCTGATATTCACAAACCGGAGCTTGTCGGAGGGGAAGTTGCAAATGCCCTCGACGTCTAGAATGTTAATGGTCAGTTTGTTATAACTGGCATCGACAGAGTGCATGTTCTTCATGGGCAGAAACAGGATGAACAGCGACAGCAGATCCATTTCCAGGTCACTGTGACTAATGTCAAGCTCCAAAACACTATCCAGCTGAGCTTGGCACAGATCTGGATCCAGCTTTGACGTCAGCTCCTCCTCGGTCAGTTTGCTGTTTGACAGATCCAATGTCCCATTTATTGGTGTTGCACAGAAACTGGGCCTCAATGAAGCTGTGGGAGAGACTGTTCCATTTTCCCCTCCTCTGGAAGAGCCCGTTGCGTTTTCCTCTCCTCTTTGAAGCAGGTTCCCTGTGCTTTGTCCGAGCCTTGGACCGACATCCTGCAGGACATATGGATGCAGCAGCTCGTCGGGGGGTGCAGAAGGCTCCAGAGCAGCCTCTGAGGGTTTGGGGGTGGGTGAGAGCTTCAGGTGGGGTGGGAGACCCGACACAATAAGTTCCTTATCATTGAATGACAGATCCACAGCAGTGAGGCTGAGCAGACTCTCAAACGCGCCTGGTTCGATGTCCTTAATCTGGTTGTAGGAAAGGTCTAGAACTTCCAACATGCCAAAACCTTCCAAGTCTCTCTTGGTTATCTTTTCTATTGCATTATGTGAGAAATTGAGAGCTCTGGCTGTTTTGGGAGCTCCTGCTTCTGATATAGAAGAGAGGTTCAAGTAGGAGTAGTTGTAGAAGGGGAAGGTGTAGGCTGTAGGTGTTCTCTGAGTTAGAAATCCACTTGCTCCACTGAGTAAGAAAGAAACTGAGTAGAAATGAAGGCTTCCAATAAGGATCTTCATCCTGAAATGTAAAATCCAGCATTATAATATGCTCTATGTTAATGAATACCCTTGCAAAAACTAACCCTGGTTTACTTGTAAGTACAGAGATTGTTTCATGAGTTGTAGCTATGAATCCCTTTTTATCTACATTAAAAAATACATGTTCATTATTACTTTCAAGAGGCAATGCTAGAAGATGGGGGGGGGGAACAGTCTGAGGAGAGCACTGTTTGTTTCAGACCATTGGAGATAAACTCTGAATGATTTCTTCCTTCTCTTCTTGCCTTCCCCCCTCCCAGGCAGGCAGCGAGCAGCCTCTGCAGTAGCATCTCTGTTGTGTCATCTGAAGTGCACTGTTGTAACAGCTGCTGGGACCTGGGGTTTGGGTCTCCACAACCACACCAGGTACCTCTGACCCCTCCAAAACCTGCTCAGTGCCTCTTCAAGAGTAACATGATGGGAAGCCACATGTAACAGTGTGACCACGTGTCATCTTGTGACCCCATCCCCGTGGTGCTCTCTGCCACTGTGACCATCTATTTTGCCTTACCTGTGGGACTACGGGAAACAGTAAGTTTGCTTTGAGGTTGGCTATTGGAGGCATTGGTGGGGCAGCTGCACCAGGAGAGCTCACTCACTGCTGGCCATCCTTCCTGGGACATTTCCCCTTGCCTGGAGCAGCACTGCCTGGCTCCTCGCCTGCCCTCCTCTCTCTATCATTAATCTCAGTCCATGTCTTGTATTTATGACCTGAAAATGCGAGTGCAGACTTTCAGGTGAGGATCCTGGTGTTACCATCACCCCCTTGGCTGCCCTCCAGACTAGGACCTTGAAGCTGAACAGTGACATCCCAGCTCTGTCCCCTGCCAGCAGGACCCCAACAGACCACCTCACATCCCTTGCATGGAGCAGGAATAACCTGCAGCGTGGAGCCAGCGCACCACAGGGGTAAGGAAGCCCCCGGGGCGTTAGAAGCTGGGCGGATGTAAGGCTGGGGGACAGCTAACAGCTCACTTGCACTTCCAGCCACCCTCCGCATCCCTCTTACTCACCTTTTACTCGCTGTCCTCAGCACTGCTTCTCCACCAGTACCTGCTGCGCTGCCTTTTGTAGCACTGGGAGGGGAACGGGGCGGGCTGGGAACTGCCCAGCCCTCCGGGACAACCGGAGTCTGCAGCCCCGCTGCCCCCTGTGGGGCTGGGGGAGATGCTTCTCCCGGTGCAGTCCATGAAGCTTTCCCCACCGTGTGGTACCAGCAGCAGCTGAGCCACTGCAGAGGGGGACACCATGTGTGGAGGTTGCTTGTTTTAACGCTTGGTGCTGATTCCTGGGCACAGGTATCTGCTGGCTGAGCTCCTGCCACAGGATCGCTGGGAAGGGCTGGAAGCGCCGAGTGTGGGCAGAGGGTTGTAAACATTTACTGCCGTGTTATGTGGGGCATGTTTCCCAGGACGACGGGGGGTTCGAACTGGGCTCTCCTGTGTGTGAATACAGGCTCTTGTGTGCCAGAAGTGCTGCTGCAAAGCGAGCAATGGTCCCTTTCGCGTGCTTTAACCTGGGGACAGAAGTAACAGGAGATTTTCCCGGTGTTTGCAGCGCTGCCTTGAAAGCTCTGCTCTGTTCGCGGCGCAGCCGATCGGGGCGCCAGCAGGAGGGGACACAACGGATTGCACAAGACAGAGCTCTCTCATCCTCCGCTCCTTCCGCTGCCGGGGGTTTGTTGGTGCTGTTTTCCACTCTGTTGTAACCACCAGTGACTGGAAACTCTTGCAGTAGCCCAGAGGCTCCCCCTGACCAGTCCAGGGAGGCCGGAAAACCCCGAGGTTGGTTGTGCTCCCTTTCTAGTCTCACCGGGCACTTTCCTGCCCCAGCAGGTTCTGGGAATTGCCCTGAAGTCTCCCTGTTCTTCAGGCAGATCCTGACTTGCCTTGGTAGCAGACAGGAAATTGAGAGCTTCTTGGACCCATCAGGAAAGATTATTGAACCTGCTTTGAGCTGGGGGTGTCCCTGCAGACAGTCATTTCTCCCCAGTGAGGCTTCCTTCCTTCATCTAAATATAGCCTCCTGCTCCTGAAACTTGGAGTTCCCCTTTGGGAAGGTGCACAGGGCCCCTCAGACCACAGCTTTGGCTGGTTGTGAGAGGAGATCACGGCTGGAAGTGGCAAAGTGGAAAACAGCATTTTCAGTACAAGAAGGGTTATTCCACTGACGTGGCATCATTCCAACACTTGCTTCCTTCAGCATGTGTGCTGTGTATTCCCTTATTCTCCTGGTGTTTGAAGGCCACCTCTTTGTGGAGGAAGAAAAGGTCCATGTGAGTGAGCAGGGAAGCACACACAGCGCGGCTGGAGCAGAGCCAATGTGGGGTTGTGGTTCTCCACAAGGACTCAAAAAGGAGATTTCATTCCTGAATCTGGTTCTGCTCCTCTGATGGACTGTCCCTCTGCAGGGGATATGTTTGGGGAGGGCTGGAAATGTAGTTAAGGGAGGAGAGATGGACCTGCTCCAGTCTAGAGGGGATAAGCACCAGCCTTCAGGAGCCCAGACCTTGAAGGAGCTTCTCTTCTTCAGGTGGGCTTAGATTTGGGTGCTGAATGAAAACTGTAGGTCACATCTGTATATCTATATAGATATACAGTGTTTATGACCAGGAGATCTCCGCCTCTGCGGAGGGGGAGGGAATAACACCCCAGATTTCCCTACCACTTGAGAAACCCTTTCTGTGACTGGTCATGCCCCGTCCCTGGCAGTGTTTAAGGCCAGGTTGGACACAGGGGCTTGGAGCAACCTGCTCTAGTGGAAGGTGTCCCTGCCCGTGGCAGGGGTTGGGACTGGATGGGCTTTAAGCTCCCTTCAACACAAACCATTCTATGATTCTATGTTGCTTCCCATGCAAGGGGAAGTAGAGGCTGAGGAAGACGGGGGTGGATCCACATTCCATGGCTTGGCAGCAGTGTGTTTTGCTCATAAGATGTCAGAAGTTGGCGTTAGTGGCACATTGAGGTGCTGTGGCCACTTAGTCAGAGCCTGTGCTTCCCCTTGGCACTGGGGACTTGCCTCCTGCACCAGAAGTGGGGTTCATTACACTGCACAAGAACTATTCTGATCTTTTCCTCTGCTCTGATCACCCCATCTGAGGGTGCACAGGGAGCTTCGGCGTGTTGTGGCTTCTCTTCCCTCTAATATGACCGAGCCCGATGGGTGCAGGGGAGGTTGACCCCAGCCCACACCATGCCTCTGTGCCCTGTGGCAGCCCAGAGCTGGGGTGAAGGAGCCGAGGGTGACAGTGCTCACCAGAGTAGGCAGTGTGGTGGGGAGCCCGGGCCAAAGCTGGGCAAGTAATTTGAGTGTGGCCAAAGCCAAACTGTGGTGAGTGCAGGGCCCACATTCATACCCATTGCTGCTGGAGGCTCCATGGGAAGGTTGGTGCAGGTGGCTGGTCAAGCAAGAAAGAGTTTGAGGGAAACCAAGGTAAAGAGCTGAAGTGTGGAGAACATGGCTTTTAATGTCATCTCTTTTCTAAAGCTACTGGCTAAAAAACAGGATTAAAACTTACAACTTTTTGCTTACTTATCTAATGCTTGACAAGAAGATTGTGGGGGGAAAGCTGTGTAGAAACCTCTTCCACGGCCAAAAGCTATGGTTAGAAGAGTCTTCCCCCTTTGCCAGTTTCCACTGTCACGTTGCTAATCCAGAAGAAATGAGAGTAGCATCAGGAGCAATGACTTTGAGTTTAGATGCCATCTCATCCTGCTGCTGCTGTTTTGGTTTTCTACCCTATGAGGCAATAAAATGGGTTCTATTGCAACAGGCCAGCAACTGAAGTCACTATTTTGGGTGATATCAAACAAGTCATATGCCAAAGGGTTGGCGGATTTCCGTCTGAGATGGGTTAGGAAACTCCTGTGCCTTGCACAATGGTTTTCATAGAATCATAGACTCGTAGAATAGTTTGGGTTGGAAAGGACCTTAAGATCATCTAGTTCCAACCCCCTGCCATGAGCAGGGACACCACACACTAAACTATGTCACCCAAG
>NW_009925457.1:0-3304 GCF_000696875.1 Nestor notabilis | reverse complement strand
TGGAGGGATGCTATAAGGTCTCCGGAAGCTTCTCTTCTCCAGGCTGAACAGCCCCAACTTTCTCAGCCTGTCTTCATACGGGAGCTGCTCCAGCCCCTGAGCATCCTCATGGCCTCCTCTGGGCTTGCTCCAACAGCTCCATGTCCTTTTCATGTTGAGGACACAACATGTTGTTTTAGGAAAGAAGAAACGTAGTGGGCTCACACGCTGAACACACATCATAGAATCCCAGCCTGGTTTATGCTGGAAGGGACCAACAGCTCCTCCAGCCCCAACCCCTGCCCCGGGCAGGGACACCTTCCACTAGAGCAGGTTGCTCCAAGCCCCTGTGTCCAACCTGCCCTTGAACACTGCCAGGGCTGGGGCAGCCACAGCTTCTCTGGGCACCCTGTGCCAGTGCCTCAGCACCCTCCCAGGGAAGAGCTTCTGCCTCAGAGCTCATCTCAATCTCCCCTCGGGCAGGTTCAAGCCATTCCCCTTGTCCTGTCCCTCCATCCCTTGTCCAAAGTCCCTCTCCAGGTTTCCTGGAGCCCCTTTAGGCCCTGGAGCTGCTCTAAGGTGTCCCCTTGAGGAGCCTTCTCTTCTCCAGCTGCCCCAGCCCAGCTCTCTCAGCCTGGCTCCAGAGCAGGGCGGCTCCAGCCCTCGCAGCAGCTCCGTGGCCTCCTCTGGACTTGCTCCAGCAGCTCCACATCCCTTTTGTGTCGCTGCCCCAGAGCTGGATTAGGGCTGCAGAGGGGGCCTCACATGAGCAGAATACAGCCCAAAATGGTGCCCAGCTTTTGCCCCTTCCAGCATCACAACAGAGCTTACACAGAGGTGGAACTTTACTAAGACCAAGCATTCAGTAAGCTCTCTCAGCTGGATTTCTCCCAGCACTGCTTAGCACAGGGCACTGAAAAACATGTTGTGCCTCTCACCTGCTCCATAGTGTGGAGGGGTTGGGATGTGTTTGGCTTGGAGTAACTCGGGCACAGGGGAAGGGATCACTATCACACCTGGTAAATGGGGCACTTTGCCAGCCCTGGGCTCTCCTGAGAGAAGGAGACTCAAGGGGGTGTTGGCTACAAACCGGTTATGTGCAAACTTACTTTGAAAGCAGCTATTTTAAAAGGATAATGGGAATCTAAGTGGTCTTTCACCTTACTTCCAGGAACATGTGGTGCCAGCAGACTAAAACTTCATGTGCACCAAATCTCTTACTGGCGTGGTTGGTGTGTGCCAGAAGACAGGAAACGTCCCTCAAGAGGCGGGTGGATGCACTGAGGAGTCATTGCTGAGAAGGAAACTGCTCAGACACACAAATGCCACACATGGCTGAATACAGACAAGGGGGAGTGGAGAGGTCTGGCTTGTATTGACAGCTCTGCTGCATGAAATGCTGGTTGTTGATCACTTGTATCATACCTTAAAGAGTCCTTAGAAGCACAGTAGCAAGTCTGAGTGATGGCAGTAAGAATGTCCAGCAAAATAAATACAGTAAGATGAACCCTACAGTGTTAATATAATAAAATACTGTGGAAATCAGCCCAGGCCGAGATAAAAAATAACACTTGAAGGGATAAGGCAACAGGAGAATGCATTTCCAAGCAGTCAAACTGAGGTAACGCTGTGTCTGGACAAACAGTGGCAGCAGAACAATTGTCAGTGTTGCAGCAGCTGCTGAAGGCTCCTGAGTGAAGTGTTGCTTTTGCTTTTTCATGCTGTTGGCAGTTGAACTCCTCCCATGAAGCTGGGCTGTGTTTCTTTTGCCTTTTTAAAGCTGGTAACTTACACCTCATCAGTGATGACGATGCCGACTGCAGAAGGTGCCACACACAAGTCAAACAGGAAGTGCAAGACAAGATTTTAATCATTAAAAGTTTATCGATAACCTCTTATATACACATAGTTATACACAAAGTGGTTCGTGAGTCCCTCCTCTGCCAGGATGCTGCTGGTGAGGCTGAAGCTGCTCTTGGCTGGCGCCGTCTCACAGGGGGATGTGAAGGTGGAGCCGGCGGTGGCACTGGTGACAGGTATGGCTTGTGCAGGGGCTCTGCTGCTCCTCAGCTGGGCACCGAGAGGAGCCCGTGCTCGTCTGCTGTGTCCAGAATCTTACAGATGACGGGAGACTCCACCTTGAATGGAAGAGATCGAAACATTTAATACTCAACTCATACCTCCAGTGCCTAAAGGGGCTCCAGGAAACCTGGAGAGGGGCTTTGGACAAGGGATGGAGGGACAGGACAAGGGCAATGGCTTGAATCTGCCAGAGGGGAGATTGAGATGAGCTCTGAGGCAGAAGCTCTTCCCTGTGAGGGTGCTGAGGCGCTGGCACAGGGTGCCCAGAGAAGCTGTGGCTGGCCCCTCCCTGGCAGTGTTCAAGGCCCGGGTGGGCACAGGAGTGGACGGTGTCCGTGCCGATGGCAGGGGGTTGGAAGTGGAGGAGCTTTGAGGTCCCTTCAACCCAAACCAGTCTGGGATTCTATTTTACAGGAGAGCAGGAGATCAATGACAACAGACAGCCAGAGGCACAGCACTTGAGCAGCACTCTAAAACTGAGTAAGTGCTTTTTACTTTTGGGTATGACCCCCACAGCATACTAAGTGTAATTAGTGTAATTAACAATGACCTTCCTTTCTCTAAGCAGATGCAACTGAACAAAAAGCAGTACTTGTTTAGATGCTACGTATATGGACTGAAGTACATTACTTGTACTCTTGGGAATCTCTTGGGAAGAGTCACTGGGAGGAAGGGACCATTTCAAACATACACCTGGAGCTACCCTGTGCCAGGTGGCACCTGATCACAGGGAGTTCCCCATATGCCTTTACTTACCCCAAGGATGTATTGGCAAGAATGAGGCTCTAACATGTATATGGTCACAGCGTGAGGGGAATCAGATTCTTTACATCTGAAAACAGAAAGGAAATGTTGTAGTGTTTAGTGTCTAAGAAACACAGAACTAAACCATGTATTTCCCTCTAGCATTTTTGGGATGCTGACAGTCATTGCCTTCTGCAGACAGCAGAGGCTTTCCCCTGTGACACAGGGCACAGACACACAAAACACCAGTTTACTAAGAAAGTGAACTTACTTTAATTTCACGGTCACCTGCCTTGGCTTGTCTGTCAAGTCACAAACATCTCCATTTCAGTCAAAAACACCTCCATTTCCATAGAAATGAGACCCCACCCTGCCATAGAAGACGGGAATGAAAAAGTTTGGAAATAGTAAACGCAGTTCTTAAGCAGGCAGCAATCTTGTGTGATATAGTATCTCATCCTTCAAATATACAGGGCTTGGAGCAACCTGCTCTAGTGGA
>NW_009925456.1:2024-6634 GCF_000696875.1 Nestor notabilis | reverse complement strand
GGGGAGGGGGGCAACCCTGAGGTGATTCCATGTCCGGAGGGGTCCATGCGGGACACTCAGGTGATTTTGGGCTCCGGGGGCAGCCTTGAGGTAACTGTGGGCTTCAGACGCACGTTGTTGTGTGTTGTGTATGTCTCGTTCCCCCCCTCCCCGTTCCTGAGGTTATAGTGAGAACAACCTGAGGTGAAATCGAGCTCCCACCACTTAAGTTATAGGGGTCACCCCCCAGGGGCAGCTCTGAGGTAACTTTGACCCCCAGATGGCCAGTGGGGGAGACAATGCCCCTGCCCCCGCGTTACTGGGTGCTGTGAGGAGCCCCCCCTTTGCACGGTGATCCCCAGCCCTGGAGTTACCCGTCAGGAAGAGCTTCCTGAAGGAGCAGGGTCTCACTGTGTTTAAGGTAGAGGTTTCCAAGCCCAAGGCACGGGGAGGTGCAGCGCCGGGAACAAAGAAAACGCTCTCTTCTGCCTTTTGTTTCTGCTGGGGCTCCGCCGGTGGGACCTGGAGCATGGACACTTGCTAAAGCAAAAAGATTCCCCCTCCCAAGTCAGTGTTTCTGTCTCCAAAAGCTTCGTTTTGGGGTGACAGTGCCTGTGATTAACCTGATGGTAATAACGCTGGAGGCTGGTTCTGCTTCCGCAGCTTCATCCCAACTGGCATTTGTGTTTCACAGGAGCGGGGTTCAAACCCTGGCAGGTTTTATCTTCGAATAACCCAAATAAAAGCCTTTTTTTTTTAATGATTATTTTAATAATTGATGCCCCTGTGCTGCACATTATAAAGCAACAGCAACAGTGGCATGTTGGGGCTTGTGATACCAGCGTGCTCCAGAGCTGTGGTAGCTCCTGCCTAGGAAAAGCGATCAGTTTGAATCCCATTGGAAAAGCTCCGTGTGTTTTATTAGTTGGTGATTTATTTTTTGTTTTCCTTGACTCAGACACTGTATTTCTGCAGCGCTTCACAAGAAGCAGAAGACTCAGCCCAAGCTTTTTGGCAAAGAGCTGTTGGGAGTCATTACTGCTTTGGGCGAAAGCTGATGGGACAGCTCAAAGAGCAGCCTTGGTTTTGTCAGGCTCCTAATTGCAGCCCTGGAGTTTCTTCCCTGTCAGAGGAGGTGTGGAGCTGGATGGTGTTAAATGAACGCTGGATTTAGCACAGATGTTTTCACACTTCCCTGCTTGGGCTGGCTCTGCTGGCTTTTCTCTTCCCAAAATGAGTGGTGCAGTGTGGTGTTAGCATACAACTACAGGCTGTGCTGTTCCTGAAACCCTCAGGTTTTTAACACGAGATACCATGAGGCAGACAGGATGGATCCTTTCTCTGGCTGTGTGTTTGGGGCAGGGGGGGCTGGAAGCCTGTTGGTTGGATTAGCTTGGAATCCCACTGTGTGGTTAATGCCTGCCATGATCCTTTGTGTTTTCTCTCCCCACAGGCTCCATCCGTTTCCCATCCCTCCAGGATGAGAGAGGTTTGGGTTCGGCTTTTCCCCTCTCCCTGTAGTTGATAGTTTTGGAACTGGAGGTGATGCTGGAGGCGAGATGGCAGACAGCGTGAAAACCTTCCTGCATGACCTCGTCAGGGTGAGTCCATGCACTGCAGCTCCTCTGTCGTGGGGACTGGTCCCATTCCCTTCTGTGGCAGTGGGTTTTCCTTGGGGAGCACCCTCCTTCCCATGTCGTCACAAGTGGATTAAAGAATTGGAAGGAAAAGGGGCTCCGGGTGTGTTTTAATCTAAAGACATCAGTTTAGTCAAGCAGAGGTACCTGTCAGCAAGCTTTCTGCTGCTGTGTGGGATGCATTGCTTCCCGAGTGTTTTCCCAAGCTGGCTATGGTGTGTCTGTTGCAAAGGGTCATGGTGGTCAGGCTTCATATGACCTCAGTGCTCCCACACCATCTGGTATCATCCAGGCATAACCACAGGCTCAAAAACATTGGTGATGGGATGCTAAGAAATTACTTGTGTTCAGAAACTGGTGTTCCTTGGCCATGGCCTTAAGCAGGAAGATTTGGGTTGTAGAATCATGGAATGGTTTGGGCTGCAAGGGACCTTAAATCTCCTCCAGCTCCAACCCCTGCCCCAGGCAGGGACACCTTCCACTAGAGCAGGTTGCTCCAAGCCCCTGTGTCCAACCTGGCCTTGAACACTGCCAGGGATGGGGCAGCCACAGCTTCTCTGGGCACCCTGTGCCAGCGCCTCAGCACCCTCCCAGGGAAGAGCTTCTGCCCAAGAGCTCATCTCCATCTCCCCTCTGGCAGGTTAAAGCCATTCCCCTTGTCCTGTCCCTCCATCCCTTGCCCAAAGCCCTTCTCCAGGTCTCCTGGAGCCCCTTTAGGCACTGGAGCTGCTCTAAGGTGTCCCCTTCAGGAGCCTTCTCTTCTCCAGCTGCCCCAGCCCAGCTCTCTCAGCCTGGCTCCAGAGCAGCTGCTCCGGCCCTCGCAGCAGCTCCGGGGCCTCCTCTGGGCTCGCTCCAGCAGCTCCACGTCCCTCTTGTGCTGTTCCCCAGAGCTGAATCAGGACTGCAGGGAGGGGTCTCCCCAGAGCACAGCAGAGGGGCAGGATCCCCTCCCTGACCTGCTGCTCACACTCTAGGGGTGCAGCCCAGCACGCAGGGGGGTTCTGGGCTCAAGTGCACTGAGGCCAGGTCATGGGGAGCTTCTCATGGACCAGTGGCCTCGGTCATTTCATGATGCTCTCATGCTTCATTTTGAAATGAAATGTTTGATATGTGTCCCAAATCATCCAGAGGTGGAAATAACTGCTAGAGAGGCGTTGCTAGAAGTCTTTTAAAGCAGGACTTGAGGCAGAGGCTTCTGGGCACTTCCCTGTTAACAGGTTTGCACGGATGTGGCTCCAAGGCTGTTTCTGGGATGCTTTTATCTGTAAAGCCACAAGCATCACACTCAGATGTATGGTCAGGCCACGAGGGCTTTGCACATCCTGAATGTTTGGTGTAATTCCATCTTATTGGCCAGTGGTGGCTGGCGGGAGGTGAAGGGCTTTCTGCCAGGCAGAAGAAATGGGCTGTGAGAGATGGGACTCTCTGGGTTATAAATAGTGGATTTTGGATGAGAAATCACACCTTCAAGTGAAAAAACAGAGGCTGCTGCTGGAACAGGCAGTGATTTAGGTCACCAGGCTATGGAGAACAGGCAGCACTCCAAACCCTGGCTCTGCCTGAGCCTGGTGCTGCCTCCTCCGCTCCGGGCAGCAAGACTCATCCCCTTCCATACCCAGGCGGTGGGAAGGAGTGTCACAGCCTCTTCTCATATCCATAGGGAATTAAGGACTCCATCTGGGGCATCTGCACCATCTCGAAGCTGGATGCCCGCATCCAGCAGAAAAGGGAAGAGCAGAGGCGGAGGAGAGCCAACAGCGCGCTGGCCCAGCGGAGGTTTCACTTGGAAGAGAAGAAGCAAGAGAGGTGAGTGTGGGGCCTGAGGACGGGTCATTCTCTTCTCCCAGTGGGTGGATCAAGGTTCTTTTTTCCACAGCCATCTCTACCAGTTGCATCCACTAAAGCTGGCAACCCCAGGATTAAATCCCGGCTGTGCTCTTGGCATGTCCATAGGTATGCCGTGAGGAGAGAGAAGTCAAACCCAGCCTTTTCCGAGGACAAAATGCCCCCAAACTCCCCTCCAGTTTTATTGCACTGAGAGCTTGAGGCAAACCAACCCTGAGCTCTCCCATAAATGCTTAAAACTTGGGAGGAAAGCTTTGCTTCTCTTCCATTCCGGCATGGATGGAGGTAATTACTAAAGGTCCTTGATGCGTCTCTCTCCCGTTGCTTTGCAGTGAACCCCGGATAGTGAGCCGGATATTTCAGTGTTGTGCCTGGAACGGAGGCGTGTTCTGGGTAAGTGGGAATTGTGTTCTTTCCTGTGTTAAAACCCCCCTGTGGAAACCAACCCTCGTGCGCCTTTGGTGGTGAGCCATCAGCTGGGCTGCAGGGATCTGTGCCAGCTGCCATATTCCCAGTCTCACCGTTGTGTTTTAAAGGAACTGGGATATAGACCTGCTTGGGAAAGCCCACATGTTAAACCCAAGCTGCTTTGAGACCGCTCTCCACCCAAATACCCAACTCTGCTCCGTTGCAGTCTGGGATACTGCTTCACTGAATTGAATATTGATTCCTCAGCTCTGACCTTCCCATGAGGCCGATCCTCGTAAATCACCAGCTTCATTTTCCCATGAGGCTGTGGCAGAGAGTGAGGAATTGGCCCGGGAATGTTAAAAGGAGTGTGCTCGGTTGTAGATTTGGGGTGGTTTTACATGCAGAGGGTGCAGTTACAGCAGCCCAAAACCTGACCCAGCAGCACCGAACCTTCCTCTTCCCCCAGCTCAGTCTCTTCTTGTTCTACCGCGTGTTCATACCTGCCCTTCAGTCCGTCACGGCGCACATCATTGGTGAGTTCCTTCCTGACACCCCATGAACTGTCATCTCCTCACCTTGTTCTTCTCCTCCTCCCTCCCCGAGCTACTTAAGGCTCTCGTTAATTATCCAGGGGAAAATCAGCTCCTGCTCACAGGCTGCGTGTGGTGGGATCTGTGCAGGGTTCTACCACACAGTAGTCAGTGTGGTTTTGCAAATGAATGAAAGGCAAGTGGGATT
>NW_009925456.1:0-1993 GCF_000696875.1 Nestor notabilis | reverse complement strand
TGGATGCCTGCTGTCGGGTTCCCCGGTGAGTGGAGATACCAGGGGGAATTTCTGATGGAAAATGAGGAGGTTCCTCCAATGAGGAGCTTCCCAAAACAAGGAGCTTCCCAAAATGAGATTCCTCCAATGAGGAGCTCCCTGAAACATGTGTAATGAGGAGCTTTCCAAAACAAGGAGGTTCCTCAAACAAGGAGGCTCCTCCAATGAGAAGCTTCCAGAAATGAGGAGCTCCCCAAAATAAGGCACTTCCTTTAATGAGGAGCTCCCTGAAATGAGCTTACTCCGATGAGGAGCTTTCCAAAACAAGGAGGTTCCTCAAACAAGGAGGCTCCTCCAATGAGAAGCTTCCAGAAATGAGGAGCTCCCCAAAATAAGGCACTTCCTTTAATGAGGAGCTCCCTGAAATGAGCTTACTCCGATGAGGAGCTTTCCAAAACAAGGAGGTTCCTCAAACAAGGAGGCTCCTCCAATGAGAAGCTTCCAGAAATGAGGAGCTCCCCAAAATAAGGCACTTCCTTTAATGAGGAGCTCCCTGAAATGAGCTTACTCCGATGAGGAGCTTTCCAAAACAAGGAGGTTCCTCAAACAAGGAGGCTCCTCCAATGAGAAGCTTCCAGAAATGAGGAGCTCCCCAAAATAAGGCACTTCCTTTAATGAGGAGCTCCCTGAAATGAGCTTACTCCGATGAGGAGCTTTCCAAAACAAGGAGGTTCCTCAAACAAGGAGGCTCCTCCAATGAGAAGCTTCCAGAAATGAGGAGCTCCCCAAAATAAGGCACTTCCTTTAATGAGGAGCTCCCTGAAATGAGCTTACTCCGATGAGGAGCTTTCCAAAACAAGGAGGTTCCTCCATCAGGGAGCTCTCTGAAATGAGGACCTTCCCAAAACAAGGTTCTTCCAGTGAGGAGCTCCCCAAAATGAGGAAGTTCCTCGTAATGAGGAGCTTTCTGAAACAAGAAGGTTCCTCTAATGTGCAGCTCCCCAAAATGAGTAGGTTCCTTTAACATGGAGCTCCCTGAAACAAGGAGGTTCTTCCAATGAGGAGCTCCCTGAAACAAGGCAATTCCTGACGTGTTTCCCTGTCTCCGGAAGGCGACCCTTCCCTGCACGGCGATGTCTGGGCCTGGCTGGAGTTCATCCTCACCTCCATCTTCAGTGCTCTCTGGGTCCTGCCCCTCTTTGTCCTCAGTAAGGTCGTCAACGCCATCTGGTTTCAGGTGGGTGCTTGGAAAACAGGTTCCGGCTGTATTCCTGGTGACATAATCCCGGTGGATTTTGGATCCTCTCTCTTCTCTCCATCAGGATATTGCGGATCTCGCCTTCGAAGTGTCCGGCAGGAAACCTCACCCCTTCCCCAGCGTCAGCAAAATCATCGCCGACATGTTGTTCAACCTCTTGCTGCAGGCGCTCTTCCTCATCCAGGTGAGGATTTAACCCCCCTAACCAACCACGTCCCCTTGGAGTGACCTTCTCCTGAGCTCCCCTCATGCTCCCACTGGGATTTTATCCATAGGGAATGATTGTGAGCCTCTTCCCCATCGATCTGGTCGGCCAGCTGGTTGGGCTCCTCCACATGTCACTGCTGTACTCGCTCTACTGCTTCGAGTACCGCTGGTTTAACAAAGGTGGGAGACACTTCCAGGTGGGATGTGTTGGGATGGAGGCTGCTCCGTGCTAGTGGTTGGGTTCTGATGGGTTTTCTGCCCCTTTCCCACCAGGAATCGAGATGCACCAACGCTTGTCCAACATCGAGAGGAACTGGCCCTACTACTTTGGCTTCGGCTTGCCGCTCGCCTTCCTCACGGCAATGCAGTCGTCCTACATCATCAGGTGAGGGGACAGCCACCATTCCACATCCACATCCTTCTTCCTCACCCCAAGCCCCTTCCTTATGTCACTTTACCATATTTTGGGATTTTTTTCCCTTCCAGTGGTTGCCTCTTTTCCATCCTCTTCCCCCTCTTCATCATCAGCGCCAATGAGGCGAGGACCCC
>NW_009925455.1:0-11375 GCF_000696875.1 Nestor notabilis | reverse complement strand
CGAAGGAGTGGTGGGAACCTCAGCCTCGGAGAGGAGGAGCAGGGTCCGTGCCTGTGCCGGCAACCAGGCGCCGGGCAGGGAGGGGGACCAGGGAAGGCTCTTCCTCGCCTTTTCCTTTTCCTTCCGGGAAGCTGGAGCCTCAAGCTCCCCCATTTTCCCCTTCTGCCGTGCGCACGCCAGCCCTGCTTGGTATTTTTAGCTGGCGCCGCTGATTAACATTCAGGGGAGCAAGCGAGGAAGACGTTTTCCAAACCATTTTCTGTTCACTTTCTCACAGGGCGCATGTATCTGTTGGTGGCAGGTGGTGTGCGTGGGGAGTGATCTGGTTTTGGCTTTCTCCAGGCATGCGACCCTGCTCCCTCTGACCTGTGGGGCACGACCGTCGGCACCTCCCTCACCAGCGCCAGCACCTTGCTGCAGTTCCTGGCTGGGATGGGCAGCTGAGCACAGGTCTCTGTTGCAGGAGCTGCTCCACCCTGAGAAACCTTCTCTGGTCCCTGCATGGGACAGTGGCCCTTGTTGGGAAGCTGTACTGCCTGGGGTCCAGCCCTCCCTGGTGGCACTGTACTGAAGCATCAGTGGCTCCAAGGCGGTATGACATCCTGCACCTTGGGGCCACGCAGAAAAGGGAATTATGCCCCCTGCTGCATTCACATAGGATCCATGGAGCACTTTGTGTGAGAATACCCGGCAATCCTAGTAGTCCAGAGCTGGCTGACCAATAGCTGTCTGCTCCCATTGCCAGGCTGTGGCCCTGGCTGTGGGATAGGGTCCTCCTGGAGGGGATTGCTGGGGATTCCACACACAGTCATCATCAGCTTTTCCTGTTCCTAAGCTGTCCCTACCTAGTGAGGATTGGGGCATGCATGTCTGTTGATATGGCCTTGTGAAGATTTTGCTGTAGAATCTGGAACTTCGGCTGTGCATATGCTGGGTGCTTGGACTGCTGTGGAATATCTTCAAAAGAACTTGCCCTGTGTCCTTATGACTCCTAAGAAGTAAACACACAGAGGGCACGCAGTGTTTTACAGATTACAGCACCCATCTCCTTAAGTCCCTGTTGGGCTCTAAACATTGCCTTGGAAGTACATGTGAACTCTCATTCCAGCTGCCAATCCAAAGGGCCTTGAGAGACAGACTGCATGTGGGGATGTGGAGGGAAATAAGGTGTAACTAGTGGGAGGTAAACACTTAATGAACTAATTATATATCAAGTGTGCGAAGTGACACTGAAACTGACACACAATGTAAATCTACTTACATGCAAACAAAATACGTGATTTAATTCATTTCATTGTTACTGTCAAGAGCTTAATAGGGTTCAAAAAAGGTTTAACTGTTCATTATGGATAGTGAGAACATTCACTTAACACTGAACAAATACAAAATTAGGAAGAGATCTTAGCCTTTATGCATCAAATTATTTATCAGCCTTTAACTGACAGTGGCTAGGTTAGGAGAAGCAAACCTTCCACTGGGGGCAGATTGTTCCTTTATTCTACAAACTTTCTTGATGTTTCTTTGCTGTTTCCCGTTTTGCCAGCTGCTGCAAGGCAAGGCAAGGCTTCTCCAGCATGGTCCTTCACATGTTCCTACAGCTGTCTTGGCTGTTCAGTCGTCCTCATCTTGAGTGTCCCTTCCCTGCGTTTGTGACAGGAGCCTGATCTTGGATACCACCCCTGAAAGCTGTGCATTGTGAGAGGCCAGGCTGATGCACAGATTTAATAATGTAATTAGTAATTCTGCTGCAGCTTTTTATTCCTCCTGTTAAGCAGCTTACTACTGTTAATCTCCAAATCTTACCTGTTTCTCCCCAGAACAACTGCCTGGCTTCAAAGCACCATGTTCAAAATGCAAGGCTTGAAGTTTCACTACCAACATGGTTCCCCACGTGCTCTTTATTGCTTAGAAACCTCCCGTGTTGCAGTGTCACTCTGAGCTAGCACAGCTTTTAATGAATGTTATTTACAGCTTTGCACTCTGGCCCATTTTCAGTAAAAGAATACTTTCTAAACGCACACATATACATACACACAGAGTGTGCACTAGCACACATCCTTCGCACATCCTGCACACACAGGTATTAGCACATATCCTGCATGCTGACGTTCAGCTGTTTTTGGATAAAATATTCTCACATTGATAATAGACTGAAGACTATAAAATACCGTATCACACCTTTATCTTACATGAATTATTAGTTGATGTTTGAATTGGAAATACTGTGAAATATAACTAACCTATCAGCCTAAATAAAGGTCACTTGGGAGTTTTCTGGATCCCAATGTAAACCACAGTTCAGCTCTGCCTGGGCTGATAGCCACTCACGCTCAGAGCTGATACGTGTGTCTCATTGTTCAGCTAGTTCTGCCTGCTGAAAAAAGCGCGTCCATGTGCAACAAAAGATGACAGAACTTCAAGCCACTTTGCCACATTAGTCCCTCACTTAAATCAATCACTGCAGGTGAGTTGGTCTGTCAGCCCCAGTTAATAGCAAAGCCAGAACCTGATGGAACTGTTCTAAAGCTGCTGACTATGACGTATGGTAGATGGCACATGTTTTGAGTTTCTGGGTGTTAGCTTTGCCTTCAAGATTTGTTAGACAGATTTTCCTTTTTAAATGCCCAAATCAAAATTTATTCAAGTTGTTTTTAAGAGATATTTTTGTGGACTTTGGAACAAGTGTATAGTTTTGTGGGACACCACCAGCCTAGGACATGTGTTCCCAGCACTCTCTTCATGACCATAGAGTGAACTTACAGGGGAAGGCATTTATGGACAGGTCCCGGGGCTAGGGAGCGCTAGGGAGCTTTGGTCCAAGGTTTTGTTCAGCTCACAGAGGATCCGAGTGGCTATGCTTTCTAGGTGCTGGTTGGAAGTGGGCACTGTCATGGACAGTGATACAGGCTTGTTTTGCTCAATGTGTACGGAGCTGGATGTTTGCAGCAAGGTGCAGATCACGCTTTTAACTTTTTGTGGTGTGTCAGTGGCAGAAGCAACAACAGAAATATTAATTATTGCTCTCCAGGCTGGAAGCTAAATGGTGTGTTTTTAAAAGAGGTGGAGATCTTCAGCTTATGCCACCAAAGTGCAAAGCATTGTATTATTTTATTGTCTGCCTCTCCTCCCACACTGAGTTTATGTTAATATATATATGTGTTGTTACTTCAGGGCCGGTTTGGTAAATGGTTGTCATAGCTTTCACTATTCAGACATGCTGGCTGTATAGCCTACCATAACTTACTCTGTTGCCTACTGCTTCATTTTTTTGTTTGCTTTTATAGGGGACCTTATGGACTATAAAATGTTTACAAAAATGGTTTTACACATGGTTATGAAGAATACATTAGAAATTTGAAACTCTGAAGGTAGAACCTATCATGTTTCTTTCTGGTCTTTCTTTTTCATTTGCAAGGTTCACCAAGATGTTTCTGTGTGCTCGAGGCCTGCTGTTCTACTTTCATGGTGTTTTATGTGGAAGACTCATCTCTGTGGGAAATCTATGGAAAATACTTTAGGGAACACATATTGGAAAGGCCCTACATCAGGCTAGATGGCTGGAGCAAATTAGTGGCTAGACTCATGAAAACCCAAATGTCTAAAGATGCTGCTTCAATGGGTAATATTTAAAATAGGAAGCAGAGAGGCTGGCAAGAATATGTAAGGAGATAAGAGAGAGAAAGCAAACTCTATGCTAGAAGCTGGGTATGTGTAGCTATCTAAGCTGCTGTTAGCCCTAGGAGTTTTGGATTAAGGGAAGAAGAGTTTGAGAAATTAGGGTATCAACACAACAGATCATTTGCATTATAAGATCATGGGATAATTAAGGTTGGACAGGACCTTGAGGGGTGTCTAGTCTTACCTCTTCAAAGCAGAGACCTGAACAGCAATCATATACCTATGCAGGGATCTTGAAAACTCCCTACGTTGATGCTACCTTTCTTAGAGGAGTCTATCCTCAGAAGATGCATTACTTCAGAATTTTAAAGTTCTCCATGCACCTCAATTATATTTTATCCAATGACTGTTTCATGTCAGGGACACAACCTGCTCTTGAAGGAGGGAGTGATTGGAAGACATCTTCTAGTGAATGCCCTCATAAACTTTTCGTGTGCTTCTCTTTTAGCCAAAACAGCTTTGAATTTTCTATAAAAAGAAATCATAAGGCAGGAGTGGAAGAGGAGAGCAGGTCCCCACTCAAGCCAGAGTTGTGATACTGGGAAACATATCTTAGGATCCCCTCTGATCTCAATAATATGAGAATCATTCTTCTGCCTGGGGCTGCCCTCTAGTAAAAAAGATGTGATAAGAAGGTGCATCATGACTTCTTCCTCTGACTGCGTGTTGGGACAAGGAATAATCTGTCTTGGTCCTTGAAAGCAAAGGCCATGGTGAGCCTGCCTTCATGGCAGGGGATTTCTCCTACATAGATCTGCAGCTTGGGAAGTACCTTCCTGCTGCCTGACGGCTTGGTGTGGTGAGCCTTGGTTCCTGCTCTGTCTTGGTGGTAAAACTGCTGTCCTAGCTGCCTGTCACACGATGTCTGTCTGAGAGGTCTCTGGCCCTAGCTCAGATGCTTGTCTGATCTTTCACTATCTTGTTATTGCAAGTGATGCCCACCAAAATGCATCCTTTTTCATGGCAGTTTGGAACACTTAGAGAGGAGTAGGTTAGAGTGGTGAGCAACAAAGCCGACATCTGAAGAAGCAGCAGCTGGTGGAGCAGGGGACACACTGTTCTTTTCACCATGGCAGCAGCTGCTGCGGGGAGGGCCAGGTTCATTGAAGACACAGCACTGCCCTTGGTGTTTATTCTTACCTAATAGATTGCCTCCTTCTCAGCCCCTGCCTGGCTACCAGGGTCTTCAGGGTGAGCTACCTGCAAAGTGCTGTAGGCTAGCCAAGCCAGCATGGCTCCAGCAGCTCTGCACCTCCACGTGTGCATCACAGGGCTGTTTTCAGCGTAGTCTTTGATTCCGCTTCTGCCAGAGTTGCATTCCTTACTCCCTTGAGGAGCCAGTATTGCTGTCTGCCATCTTGTGTTTCAGATCCTGGTTTGTCTGGTCTGTGTTGTATTGTGGGGTGATGACAGGGCAGTTCTGGGCTTTTTTTGAGTCCCCGAGACATTTGTTGACTGCTTTTAAGTGATTGGTGAAAGGTAACCTTTTGTCAGGAGACTTAAATTTACTGTATTAGAGTCTGCAGCACCGCTGGAAATCTTTGAAGATTAAAAAAGGGTGGAAATTGTTAGCAAATAATGGGACACATGGGACTTCATAAGTCAGCCCATGAAGGCTGCTGATCCTGCACACATCATGTCCCTATCATGCCACTCATGAACAACTTACACTTTTCTTTTCAAGTCTTCGGCTGCCTGTTGGAAGGCTGCGCTGAGCATGATGGTTCTGATGATTAGAAAACTCCTGACTGTTTCACTGCTAAATGTATTTCATGGCCAGCTTGCACGCATTTATTCTGTGCCAACATTGTACTTTAACTTAAATGGCTCTTCTCCATCTCTGATGTTTACTTTCTGGATGTATTTATAGACCAGCAGACATACCCCCTCTGAGCTTTCGTTTTGCTACACTAAACAGGCCAAATCTTGTTGTTGTATTAAAACCTCTGTAGTTTGGGTGCATAATGAGGAAAGTGTGCTGCATCTTTGATAATCTTACTAGGGGCTTGGATGATAGTATTATAGGTTTTCATAGCTAGTGGAAAGTCCTTGCCTAATTATCCTAGAATTTGAGATTGCTTTTTACCCATGTCCTTCCCACTGCAGGCTATATCTATACCTAGTGCACCTCCTTCTTTGGCCTCCACTATTGTTCCCAGCTGTGAGGCTATCAGCTGGTGGCACTGACATTTCCCCTTGTTTGACTGATCTTTTCCCCCCAGTTTCTGTTATTCCAGTCCTCAAGGTAATTCAGCTTTTGCTTTTCTGATATTTTGAACTTCCTTCTGCTCCTCAAAGAACCTCTCTTCCTGGTCATCTCATCTCCTTCTCCTGCTTAATTCTTGTCCTGATTATCTGGATGCAAACAGCACCTCAAATCTAGTGGTAGTATGTCAGTCCTCTAGTGTGAGCCTTTCTTTGCTGCATCTTTTTTGCCCTGTGCATTGACCAGAGCTAAAGACCTGTCTTGCTCTATATATCTTCATGGATCTTCTCCCTTTCTTCCTTTTCTTCTGCTCATCTGATGCGTACAGTTTTTTCAGGTCTTCCCATCACTGTCATCATTTCAGACTTTTCTTTCCTGCCTTCATCGTTAAAAGCATGGAAGAACCTCCCACTGCATTTACAACTCACTATTTTCTGTTTGCTGGATCCCTTCATTCCTATTTAAATTTCTTACTCAGTTGTCAAATTTTATTTTTTTTTTTTGCTGCAGTTGCTATGTCGTAGTGGTATCTCATATCTCAGAACATTTTTTGTGGCTTTCTTTAATGAGCAGAAGAGTGTGAAAAACAAGTGAAAGTCTTGCTGGTTTTTTTGTATTAATGCTGGATTAATTATTACTGGCTGTCTTGTGCCAGAGCTCAGGATATCAAAATTTATGGTAAAAGCTTTGTATCTATGTGCTCTCAACTCTTGGAAGGTCTGGATTTGCTATGCCCTATTACTTGAAGAATGTTCAAGCTGTTTATGTCTATTCTTGATGATATAGTGATGTTAAACTTTGAACTAGAATGGGGAAAGAAGCTCATATAGATTGAGAGAAACTGGTCAGGCAATATCCCTGTGTACTTGAATTTCAGTTCTTTTCCAAGATCTAATGCTACTGTCTTTCAGCATGGGTCTGTGTTACAAATGAGTTATCCTTGCCATCATATGGTAGGCTGCGATCTTCTCTGATGGCAATAACTCTGGACAAAGTTGCAGGTTTCAAAACTGGAATGCTGTACAGATGATTTTTTTTTTCTTGGGCAGGAGAAAACCCAGATGCGGTCTTGGAGCTGACAGCTGGGGAAGACCAAATTATGAGAGTCCATCATGTACACTGACTGCCTTGGAGGAGAAGGAATGGTTTTAAATGTATGAAATCCAGCATGAAACCAATTTCCTAGTGGAGTCACAGGTGATTGAACACTTAAACATTGGAGATGTTGGTACTACATTGGTCTAGCCTGCTGTAAGGAGCTCTAAAGTAGCCTCCAGCCCTTACCAGCTTCTTGGGGAAGTGCTGAACTACTTTGTCTTAAGCAAGCTCTCAAGGCACAACAAGGTGGGCTGAAAATCCTGAAAAGGCTCAGTTGTCTTCAACTCTTTACTGGGGGTATGGGCTGATTCCCATTCTCCCTGATAAGGCTCTTGTTGAATCATAATTCTATTCTGTACCCCAACATTACCATTTTGAGAAGCAATGTCTTTGATGATGAGTTTGATTTTTTCTTTTTCTCCCTAACAACTACTGCTTCTCTGAGTCCTAGACAGCTTCCTTGGCAATCCCAGGCAAGGTGGCTGTGCTCATACGTATTGTTTTCCTGATGCAGCATATCTGGGAGGCATCTGGAGCTGACCAGGTCATCAGTCACATCTCCCTTGGTGACCTAGAGTAGGACCTAATGTCAGAGACAGCGTAACATTTCTTGGCCTTTTTGCCCACTGGATCTCACTGGCAATGACATTTTCTGTTAGCCTGTGAGAACTGCTGATCCCAGAATACGTGTTTGTGAAGAGGGTTCCTGTCTGTGAGGGAGCAACTAGAAGGCCAGACCTGTGTGTTCTCCGTGGGACATGGCTGGAAAGAGGAAAGTGGTGGGTGTCTTTCATAAAGTGATTCTTGGGAGAGAAGGGAGTCCAGTGCAGCCCATCACAGGTGCTCTCAGAGGGATGTTGTGAGCAGTCACTGCTATGTAGCAGTTGGCAATTTCTGCTTTTGCTTTTGTGCGTATCTAGTATGTTTTTCAATTTAAATCTTCATCATAGTGCTCCCTATTATATGTGCTGTTTGTAGCTATTAAACATACTTGTTTTGAGATAACTCTCTGCAATATGGCACACACATAATTAGGTATAATTAACTCCAATTAACCATATTAAGTTTTGCAACATTTCTCCTGCCATATTCTGAAGCAGGCTTTAATAGGTTTTGTGACTAACAAACCCACGTTTTCAGGTTCAAGCTATACAAACTCCTTCATGTTCCAGGTGTTTCCTTTTTCATTTGACTACTGTGCCTTTGAATCCAATCATTTGTTGTTCAGTTGTCTGCATAATTAACTTGCAGCCTGGAGGACTCTCCCTTTGAGTGCAGGATCCTCACTGTGCATCTCGTGTGCTCTTCACACGGCACCTCTGTAGAGCTGCTGATCATGATAGCATCTCAGTGCCCAGCTTACAAACTGCTATGTCTGACAAAGGCCTAAGTACCACATACGGTACCTTACTTATTTAAACTTGTTTAAATAACAATAAATAAATAAACTTATTTAAACAGAGTCAAAATTTTGTCTTTTATTCTTTTTAAAGTCTGCTTCCCCCTACTTTCTTCTTTTAGTATTTATTTTGTTGTTTCTTTTGTTGTTCTTGTAGGAAAGTGCTCTGAAATGTCATGCATTAAGAAGTTATACAAAACAGGTGATTGATTGAAAGACAAATGCAGTTTGGCAATAAGAGAAAGATGCTAATGCAGTTTTTGTGTGAGGAGCATATTGTGGTGTATTGCATCACCCTCTGGTGCCCTGCACCCTAGATCTCCAGTGAAGGAAAATTGACATCTTCCTTTGCAGCTCAGCCCAGAACTTGAAGGTGGCTCTTGGTCCTCTAGCTAACACATTTCTTGGCATATTGCCTCTTAAAGAACAGCTGGAAACAGCAAGACTGCAGGTGTATATCACAAAGTCTGTGCCATGTCTGGTTCATGAAAACTAGAATGTGTATACACAGTAGACACCAGAAATGCTGACATTGGCACAAAAGGGTCTCTCAGCTGGCCACCATACAAACCAGTTTCTTGGCATGTATGAAACAGTTCATCACTCTCTAGTTTTCCAAGGCTGCCTGGGTATTAATTTGCTTCAGGTTATGATCAAGCTGTCACTGATTTTAATGGGCCTTGGATCAGACAGGCCTTAGTTTTTTTATGGTTTCCATTACAGTGTTAATTAACTTAGCATGCAGATTTAGCTTGAAGATTTCATTTAGTTTTTATAATTTAATTGCAGAAACATGGCAGTAAATGCAGATGAGAAGTTATGTGCAATTAATATTGACCCAGGACTACTCAAATGTCAGACACTTGTCTCTGAAGACTCACTAGGAAATCCAATGTGTTAAATATTGATTTTGTAACGTGTTCTTTTCAAGCAATCTTGGTACTGGCCTATTCTTCCTGAAGCTGTACTGTTCCTGAAGTAAGGACGGTGTGAAATTTTGATGTCTAAAGAGCCAGTGCTGAAAGTCAGAAAATCCTCTTGCTTGGCAATGCTAGCATCAGTGCTAACTCCTACAACTTTTTTCCACAAATGCTGAATCTACATATAAGCACAATTAGGTGTGAGTATGTGTGTGTCAGGACAGGCAGGGGATTGTTTTCATGGCTTTTAAAGGAATATAGTTCAGAGCCTTTGATAAATAGCTCACAGAAAGTTTGGGGAATGAAGTGCTCTTATCACAGCTGTTGGTATGTCTTTGCCTGACCTGAAAGAGTCTATGCAATGGTAGGAGCAGGGCTCAATTTCCATGCTGACCTCGTCCTTGGCATAGCCTGCAGACTGAAAGATAGTCTGGCTACCATCAGATGTGTTCTTATTAGTCTGCTGGAATCTCCATGTATTTTAGAGAAATGTCTCAAAAGAGGCACTGGGATTTGTGCTGTGAGTGGCAAAGATTGCCGTATGAAGAAATGAGTAACTGGTTGTCATAGAATCATAGGATGGTTGGGGTTGGAAGGCACCTTAAATCTCATATAGTTTCAACCCCCTGCCACAGGCAGGGACACCTTCCTCTAGACCAGGGTGCTCAAAGCACCATTCAACCTGCCTTAGACGCTTTCAGGGATGGGGCAGTTACAACTTACCTGGGCAACCTGTCCCAGTGCCTTACCACCTTCATGTCTGCTGGCAAGATTAGTGGTCACAGGTGTAAGGTAAAACTTTCTAGCTGTCTGGGTACTGAACAGGGAGACATTTAGCTTGTCAGGGTAGGAAATGACATTCTTGGAAGTGTCTCCAATAATAGGGCATATATCTGTTTTTGGTCATTCAGGTAGAGTTGCTTCTGCCAAGGTGCCTCTTTAGCCTGATTTTCTGGGAGCTTGGCGGATTGCTGTGCTTTCCGATTATAGTTAGTGTTTGATATTTCAAGGAATGAAACATCTCTGCTCTGTTGTGGGCCTGGTGAGGATGGAAGAGGAATTCTCCTGACCATGGTCATCATCAAACTCTGGGATGTTTCGTGACCTAGGAACTTACATATGGTGCTTAACATTCTAAGGCCCAAATCGAATTAAATCTGGCAAGAGACATGAAAGGTAACAGGAAAGGCTTCTATAGGTATGTAGCAAATAAAAGACAGACTAGGGACAACGTGGGCCCTCTCTGGAAGCTTTCAGGAGAACTGGCTACCCTGGATTTGGAGAAGGGTGAGGTTCTTAATGTCTTCTTTGCCTCAGTCTTCATTAGCAAATGTTCAGACCACACCACCCAAGACTTGGAAGGCAAACACAAGGACTGAGAATGAAGACCTTAGGCCCACTGTAGGACAGGATCAGGTTCGAGACCACTTTAAGAACCTGAATGTGAACAAGTCCATGGGACCTGCTGAAATCCATCCATGGGTCCTGAAGGAGCTGGTGAATGAAGTTGCTCGGCCACTGTCCATCATATTTGAGAGGTCATGGCAGTCAGGTGAAGCTCCAGATGACTGGAAGAAGGGAAATGTAACCCCCATTTTCAAGAAGGGGAAGGTGGAAGACCCAGGGAACTACAGACCAGTCAGTCTCACCTCTGTGCCTGGCAAAATCTTGGAGCAGATTCTCCTGGAAAGAACGCTGAGGCACATGACAAACAACGATGTGGTTGCTGACAGCCAGCATGGTTTCACTAAAGGGAAATCCTGCCTGACCAATTTGGTGGCCTTCTATGATGGGGCTGCAGAACTGAGTGACAGCGGCAGATCAGTTGACGTCATCTACCTGGATTTGTGCAAAACGTTTGACACTGTCCCACATGACATCCTTGTCTCTAACTTGGAGACACATCAATTTGATGGATGGACTACTCAGTGGATAAAGAACTGGCTGAATGGCCGCACACACAGAGTTGTGGTAAACGTCTCAATGTCCACTTGGAGACCAGTAGCAAGTGGTGTCCCTCAAGTATTGCTGTTGGGACCTGTCTTGTTCAATATCTTCGTTGGTGACATGGACA
>NW_009925454.1:0-4856 GCF_000696875.1 Nestor notabilis | reverse complement strand
CGGTGCCTCTGCAGGTGGCGGACGAGCTGGTGAAGGTGCAGGTGGCGCTGAATAACATCGCTAGCAAGAGGGAGAGGATCAAAATCCTGTTTAAGAAAAGTGAGTGGAGTTCGGGAGGGGATATCGGGAGGAATCGGGGCGGGGGGGAGTGGGGAGGCGCTGAGCAGCTGGAAACCCCTGTGTGGCGTTTTGCTTCTCTAAACAAAAACGCCTTCCCCTATGAGCCCCTTTGATTCGGGGCTCTTGTTTTGCGTATCTGGCAGAGAAATAAGGAGCTGAGCGGGATCTTTCTGCTCGTAGTTATCCTGCTTAGCTGTTGGGTGTGGGAAATCACAGAATGGGTTGGGTCAGAAAGGACCTTAAGATCATCCAGTTCCAATGCCACGGGCAGGGACACCTCACACTAGACCATGTGGCCCAAGTCTCTGTCCAACCTGGCCTTGAACACTGCCAGGGATGGGGCATTTACCACTTCTCTGGTCAACCCATTCCAGTGCCTCACCACCCTCACGGTAAAAAACTTCTTCCTTATATCCAGCCTGAACTTCCCCTTGTCTTATTGCTACAGTCCCTGATGAAGAGCCCCTCTCCAGCATCCCTGTAGGCCCCACAACCTATCATTTGCAGGATATCTGCCTGTATCAGCACAGTGATGTGCACGACCTGGAGTGGTCCAAAGCTGTGGTGGACATTCAGTATAAAAATATAAACCGTGTGTTTGTAGATGGTTTTGAGGACCAGGATGGAGGGGTAATGGCTGGTTGTGTTTCAGGGGCAGGAAGAAGCAGATTTCACTTGCCTTTATGGGCGTTTATCATAATCCAAATAAAAAGCGAGTGTTGCAGGTGTCCATAATGAAGCGGTTACGTGACTTGAGCCATTTGTTAGTTCTTGTTCACTGTGTTCCAAAGTCACATTGTTTTCAAGTGCTATAGAAATGAATCTGAAAAAAACCCAGCCCTAAATGTGCAGTGTTTATAGACAGTAACCTGAAACATTGCATAGAGGAAAATTGCACTTGTGAATGCAGTAACATCTCTGCTACTTTTTGTCTCCAAACCTATTTTTCACTCTAGTTGAAGATGTAATAAAATACCTCGATCCTCAGTACATTGATCGTATGGCTATTCCAGACACCATAAAGCTGCAGTTCATCTTGGCAGGTATGGCATGAAGTGAGACAGGGGAGTCTTTTTAGCACTATAAAAGTTGTCTTTTACCTAAGCTGGATTGGGATAGATGTCTTTTGTTTAGTTTTAAAGATCTGGTAAGGCACCCCCTTTAGAGCTATTAGAAGGATGGTTTGTACAAGCATGTCTGTCACTCTTAGTGCTCCCATGCTGCAATTTATCAGCGTGGATATTTTTAGTATTGATCAATTTAATCCTGAATTAATAAAAGGTTGGAAAGAAAAACTGTAACTAGAACAGTTTTTCTCACCTCACTTCCAACACTCTTTAGGCTTTAACAGAAATGGAAGACCTTTGGGTGTATTTTAAACACCTTCTAGCTTTGTTCTTTTTTGCCTCAAAGGCTTCAGCCTTGTCGTGGTATAAGTCTGTGAATGAAATTTGGTGGAGATTCTCCTGCCTTAAAGTGGTGTGAACCAAGATCCAGAGATAAACAGCACAAAAGTCTAAACAAAATCATAAACACCCCCCAGCTAGATCACCTGGAAAAGTTACCTCACCAGTATCTGTGAAAAACCAAAGCAGCATCTTGTACTTACTGATCTAGCTTATTGTCCCTCCCCATCCAGAGGAGCATCTGATTCCTTCCCGAGCAGCCCTTCTGGAGCAGGTGAAGAACCTTCAGCCCATCTTGGACAGTACCAGCATCCAAGGTACGCATATTCTTCTGCAAGTTTGAGCTGCAGATGCCACCCCCAGGCTGTCTCCTGTCCTGTTTCGTTTTGTGGGTTTTTTCTTTCATGAGCCTCAGACTAGAGGACAGCAGAGCACACAACCCGGGGGGAGTAAAATAGGTATAAACTGAGCAGGATGTCATTTCCTCCCTCATGCTGCTCTGACGTCCCATGCAAGGTCAAGGATGTGATAGAATAGGTCAGGAAGCACGTAAGAAACAGCATCATGCAGAGAGGATGGAGACAAGCAGGGAATTCCTACCTATGAGCTCTTTTACATCTGGAACATCTCTGTTCCTGGCATAGGTGGAAATGCCTTTTCAATTGTTTGCCATAATGTTCATCCAAGTAGTTTACTCTGATGTAGTTCTTGATTAACCCTCACTGCAACCATCCCCAAACTCATGCCATCCAGAGGAGTTAGCAGATAAACTTGGTATTTAATATACAGGGTACCCAGTGGGGTTTTTTAATCATATAAAAGGTGTGTTTGTGATGTGTGGCACTTGCATTCAGCGAGTAGAGTTCTACTGTGATGCTTTGGTGAAGAAGGAGTGGTCTTTATTTTGAGAACTAATCCCATGTGCTTTGCAACAAACTAAATGGATTTCTCTTCTGTGGTCTCAGCGGTTCCTGACCATGCAGCCAAACTACAGCGACTGTCTCAAATCCACATACAGCAGCAGGTAACATGAATATTCTCGACAGTCCTGACTAGCAAGGAGGAGGAAACGTTTGTCAGTAGCTGAACTGACACTCCTGTATGCGCAATTGCTTGAATTTGTAGCAGGTTTTTTTCAGGCCCAGGATATTCATACTGCAGTCTTAAGTTTAAGCACTTGGGGGGAAGTACTTACGAGTTCTGACAACTGAGTCTGAGCTGGAAAAGCACTTTGCCTACAGAAAGTGCTCAAACCAGAGGTCTGAGTGGCAGTAAGTGGCAGTGGGTTTAGCCAGCTGGCATTCCCCCTTTCACTGGGACACCGAGCTAAAGCACTGCAGTCTTCCAGTGTCTCAGTTTCCTGAAGGCTGTTGACTTCTGTCACCTTGTCACTTCACCCTTTCCTTCCCCGTTTGAGCAATCCTGGAGCTGGCAGTGGGTAGCCTGGGTAGTGCCTAATGCCTCTTTCAGCATTTAGCTGTAAGTTTCCATTCTGGGGCAAGCAAGGCATGGATGATGAGAGGCAGGCATCAGTGCAAGCCCAGGGGCTTTGCTGCATCATAAGCATGGGTGCTTGTAACCTTTCTCTTGGCTGTTTAAATCCTTCCAGCTGCAGTGAGTGACCATAGCCAGGGCCTGAGCTGTAATCTCAGTCCTGGCCTTGGATGGGTGTTTTCAGGGACTGGGAAGACAGATGTCCTTCATCTTATTTATTGTTCACTCACTGCGGCCCCCCTCTCTGCAGGAACAGCGTCACCACCTCACTGACAGTGTCAAGACACTCCTTGAAGACTATAACAAAATGGTATCCTTTGAGCCTTGAGCCATGCACAGCTGAACTGCCCTGTCAGCCTGTCTCCTGGGCTGACTACCACCATCAGAGGTTGTTGGATCCCCACCCCTGGCTTCAGTGGCCAGTGCCCTTTCTGATGTGGTGACCCCCATGTCCCTGTCATACCCCTCTCGGGAGCAGAGCTAAGGGCCAAAACTGTCTGTGTCTGAGAAGGAAAGGGCAGGGTGCCACCACGAGCCAGAGCCCCTGTGCTGGATCTGCTCTGTCTGTTGGCATCTCTTCCAGATGACTGCTGTTGCCTGCAACCTGCCTGAACCAAACAGCGGCTGCTCTTGGCTGCGTAGGATCCCAGATCTGAGACGTGTCCTAAAACCTTGGTGGGTAAGGAGGCTCTGCTCTTTTCTGTAGAAAGACCCTTGAAATGCAGTGTTCAGAAGTGCCTCCTGGGCTCGATTGTTGTTTGAGGCTGGGCAGTGGCTCAGTGCCTGGATGGTTTGAGTCCATGCAGGCTTTCTACAGCCTGGTGCCCCACGCTTTTCCTCACCCAAGGAATCAGGATTGTACCAGGACTGTTGGCGCGCTCTGAGCTTGGTTTCCTCCCTTCAGTTCCCACATCTTTTTCCTTAAGAGTCACATCCAGACCCTGCTTCTCTCCAAGCAGTTTGTCCAGTGGAATGAAATACTGACTCAGCTGGAAACTGCCAAGGAAGCAAAACGTGTGGCAGAGTAATGGCTGAGCCAGGAGCACGGAGAACCCAGGGGACCCTGCTGGCCTTGGGTCTCTCTGGAGAGGCTGCAACACTGCTTCCACCCCACAGATATCTGCATCTTCCCACTTGGCGTGAGCATGCTGCCAATGACACTGCAGGTGCACAGGGTCACCCCAGCTCGGTGCGTCTGAGCTGTGTCAGCTCCAATGTGAAGCCACGCTAATATCCCACTGTTTGCAAGTCTTCCCTGAAATGCATTTTGTTTTTTAACATAGTTTAAAATCCCTTTCTGCTCTTACTGTGAATTGTAGTAAAGTACAGAAACACTGACTCTGTTCTTTTCCTCCCTGCGTGCAAAGAGGTGGGGATCGGTCTCTATTCCCAAGTAACAAGTGATGGGACAAGAGGAAATGGCCTCAAGCTGCGCCAGAGGAGGTTTAGATTGGATATTAGGAACAATTCCTTCCCTAGAGGGTGCTCGGGCATTGGAACAGGCTGCCCAGGGCAGTGATGGAGTCACCGTCCCTGCAAGTGTTCACACACCCTGTAGATGAGGCCCTCAGTGACATGGTTTAGTGGTGGACTTGGCAGTGCTGGGGAATGGTTGGACTTGATGATCTTACAGGTCTCTTCCAACCTGGTTGATTCTGTGATTCTAAGACTCTGCCTTGCACACTGGTCCCCCACCACCTGGATTTCCCAGGCTCTGAACTGCAGAGATCCTGTGGCAGCCTGCAGGTTGCCGGTGCTTTCACTCAGCCTTGGGCCAAGGTAAATCCCTTCCAGACCTGCAGCCTTCCCCAGGCTGCAGCACACGGGCTGTGGCAC
>NW_009925453.1:0-226 GCF_000696875.1 Nestor notabilis | reverse complement strand
GGGGGGGGGTCACCTGCATTGGGGGGCACCAGGAGGTCAGGAGACCCCTGATCCCCAGCTGAGGACCGAGAATGGGGCAGCCTGAGGCACCCGCTGGGCCGCAGTGGGGGGACATGGCCTGGGGACCCCCAGTCCTTGCAGGGGACGTGGGGTTGGAGAGGGTAGAGCATGGGGGGGCACAGGCCAGTGTCACCCCAAAAGGGAGAGGGAGGAATGGCTCCCCTAA
>NW_009925452.1:0-19507 GCF_000696875.1 Nestor notabilis | reverse complement strand
TGCCGGCTGGGCTTGAACCACGACACTGACATATATTACTTGTCCCAGTCTCAAGAATAATAAAGTTTAAAACTTCTGCATATAAAGCAACTTAATTCGATTAAATTTGCAAGCCAAGGCAAAGACTTGTGGGGAAGTATTTCAGGGGAACTATCCTGATCAATGATCCTGGTCAGTATGAGTGTGATTCCCTCAGGAATCATAGTCACAAAGCTGACTAAAGAATACCAGGGAAGAACAGTGCTATTAAGGTGTCAGTTTAAGTTAGTCCACAGGTAAGAGAGCAGGAAAAAATAACCCTAGTGAAAAAATTAATTTTATCTATTTTCTACTACAGAAATTGAATTTCCCCTTCAAATCTAATACACTAATGGGCCAATTGAATTCCCCCAATACTTATAGATCAAAGGCTTAAAATCAAAACAAATGTCTTGTGGTTTTTTGGTTGTTGGGGTTTTTTTTGGTGGTGGTGGTGGTGGGTTTTTTTGTTGTTGTTGGGGTTTTTTTGTGATAGTATTTCCTCAGGCATTTCTAGATGGTAGAAAGTGAAAACTAGAAATGGTCGAAGTTTCCAAACTTAACACACTTTTTTCCAGTCACCTTAAGAACAATGTACTTTACAGTGAAACTAAAAATAATTCATCAATACTGTTGTTGTCTTATTCAAATATAAAAAGAAAAGCCAAAGGAACTGTATTTTTAGTGGAAATGCTCTTTTCAGTCTCTTTCACCAGTCATTTTAGTCTATCGATTGGTTTCTTAAATTATATTGCTAGCATAAGATCTCTGGAAGTGTAGGTAAGGCATAAAAGGTAATTACTGGACCATAAAGGATATATGTTCCAGCTTTTTACAGCAGTTCTGACATTCCCAAAATTTATTTTATCTATCTTATTTGAAATCCATCACTGCAAGCAAAACTAGTAATTGTCCGTGTACTGAAGCAGGTAGTCAAAATAATTAACAAATTACTATTTACCAGAGTAACTGGCAGCATGACATGTTTATTACTTCCTACTTTAAATATAGATAGAGGTCAAGATACACTGTTTTCAGACTTGTTGGATGAACTATTATGTGTGTATTTCACATAAAACTAAGTCTACCTATGCTGCTGAAATCATGTTCTCTGTGTTCTTTTCCTGTGACAATTCTGTGTGATTACAGAGGGGATATCCCTCATTGTCTTTCAGTGTGTCTTGAGACTGCTCCCTTTGGTTCTTACGTTAAGCATCTCTTAGGAGAAGAAGAGATTACCTTTTAGTCAAACACCAAATGTATGCTTTTCTGATTATGTTGATTTTCTCATTGGCTTCATTTAAATAATCTCTTTATGCTTCAATTTCTATATATAACATTACAATGAGATAGACTTAGTACATTTTCTCAAATGTTATAAAGATGCAAAATGCTGCTGTTCATGTGCATGACAGTTAATACGGAAAGAACTTGTAACTGCCATACCAAGGAAGCTAACCAAGGAGGATAAACTGTTCTTCCTTCATTTGGCATGCTATCATTAGTTTGGCAACATAGTAATTATCTTATTCTATTTCCTGCTCAGGAAAAAGTTTCAACTATCCTTTTGGGAAAATCTGTACACCGTGCATTTATTTCTTGCAAACTTCCTCATACCAACAAATTCCACAGGCAAGGCCTTACATGGCACTGAAGATACAGAAACAGAGCAGCAGAGGAGCAATGCTAATGATACTTGATGAGGTAATACCTCTGTTTTGATACAGCTGACCACACCTGAGAAACACATCAGCTTAATCACAGAAGAATTTGTGTTAGCCTCATGAACTTGGTTTTTTTTTTTGCTAGAAGGGATAGCATTGTTGTAACTTGAGTAAAAATAACTGTTTATTGCCTGGGGTTGTTTTTCTTTTTTGGTTGGTTATTCTTTTAATTGGGCCAACAAGTAATTTAGCTCCATACATACATGCTATGCTCACTTTTGTCTGTAACAAAATATTGCATGTAACAGGGACATAAAGAGGTCATCTGGGGGAAAGCCCATACAGAGTAGGCCCAGTTTAGCTCATGTAACTCTGGGTTACATAGTCAAGGTATGAGTATCTCCAAGGGTGGCCATCCACATCTCATTGGGCAGTCTGTTTCATATTGGATACGTGTCTCGTGAAATCTTTTTCTGGTATCTAAGTAGAATTTGTTTTGAGGCAACTTGTCTGTTGTCTCATTCTGTCTCTGTGAATCTCAGTGAAGTCTGAATCCACACTGACTGCCAGCACCCATTACATTCTTCCTTGGCCTTCTTTTCTTTATACTGAACAAATTGAGCAATTTCAGTATGTCCTTGCACGTCATGTGCTCCAACCCACCAATCATCTTTGTTGTTTGTCCTTGGACTTACTCCAGGACATCTCTCCTTCTCTTTCTTGTACTGGGGAGACTAAAACTGTACATGGTAATTCACATGCAATCTCACGTTTACTAAGGAAAGATGAAGAATCACTTCCTTCTGTAGCTATGCTCTAGCTAATACAGCCTAAGATGCAGGTGGCTGTCTTTGCTACAGTGACATGCTTCTCACACATGATCAACTTGTTCATCAGGAATGCTGGAGTTCACTTTTGCCTTTGTTGACCTAAGTGAGTTTTCTGCCAACCCATTCTTCCAGCCTGTCAAGGTCTGTCTTTATGGCAGCCCTGCCCTCCACTCTATGGACCACTCCCACCCCAGTTTGTTGTCATTTCTGATCTTGGTGAGAGTGCATGCCACTTCATCATGCAGGCCATTAATAAAGACATTAAACCTTACTTTTCCCTGAATCAATGCGTGAGGAGTGCCACTATATAACTAGTCATCAGCTGAACTTTGTATCAGACATATGATGATAAGATTTGGAAGAAGATATGTCTCATCAAATGGTTGCTGTTTGATTAGTCAGTGGGATACTTTGTTCTTTTCAATGTAAAATGAAGAAATAAAAGTGATGAAAAGTCACACTGAACATATAAATAAAACAAGTCCTTAAGTTTAAAATAGGGAACTTGTGAATCTACCTGGTCATTGTCTATCGAATTGTGATATTGTTAAGCCCCATTTAACTCAAGTCTTGTATCACAAACACCAAATATTGGGTTATAGAGTCCCGTGCTAAAACTTAGTATGAAGAATCTGATTTATTTTGTGGGGCTTGATAAATTACCAACTTCTGTAATTTTAAACTCAAACAATACCATCTGAGTATAGTTTTTTATATGTTACATCTGTTAAAAACTCTTCTGCAATCCGTCAATGTAATTCCTCTGTTGTTTAAGTCATTGTGATTGTATTATGCCCATGTTCATTTTTTAACAGTTGCAACATATTCAATAGCAAATTTAATTTTAAAGCTTTGGCAGTACTATGCCCAACTGCATCTGAGATCTATTGTATAACTTTTGTACAAAATAGCTGCTGCTGCTACAACCCACTTATATGGCTTTTTGTTGACATTTAAAACATATGAAAACTCAGGTACCATTTCTGATCAAAGCCACAAACACCAGAATGGAAACAGAAAGGATTTCAATGTTTATTTTCTATTAGAATTACATTTTCAGCAATGAGGATATGATGCCATTATCATAGACACTGTAAAAATGTAAAGAAAAAGTGGTAATATTTAGCAATTTGAGTGGTATGTGACAATGCACAAGAAGTTATAGGAAACCAGTTTGATGATTGCTTCTTCAAGTCAGTTCTGAACTATTGAGTTTATTTTTCATAAAATGTAATAAAAAGACAAGTTGAGTCCTCTTTCTGTAACTGTAGTCCTGGACTATTTAGGAACAGACTCCTCTCTTTCTACAGCTGACATCATTGCCAGCCAGAACCACAAGCAAGGTCAGAATTCAAGGTGTCTAAAAGGTGTCCTTAAGCCCCTGCTCAAGAAGCCCCTGCTCTATTTTTCCTTTCAAGAATTATTAAAGGAAGTTCACCTAAAATCTAGGATCATGTTTGTCTGTAATGAGTCTCAGCAAGTGGGAATTGTGAGCTACTGCATGAATGGGTCTTGTATCAATCTAGACAGAAAGTGAATAAAAGAGTAAGCCAGACTTTAACTACTAAACTTTTTAAAACTGGTATGTAAGTAAGTGATTCACTTTTCAGTAAAGTGCATAACAGTCACAGTTCTTAGGAAACGGAGATTTCTTTTGGAGCAGGGACATCGCAGTAGAACCCATTGTTTCATTCCCTAGAACAGATTTTTAGAATCATAGGAGAGGGGCTGGACATAGATCTCATTCTAATTTATAATAGACAGAATCGGTTAATTGCCTTTAACTGGCAATAATGTTTAATTACAAATTTCTACATCCAGCTCAATCTGAATTTGAGGTGTAAACAGATTGAATATAGTTAGTACAATCATGGGAAAGTTTAAGCCTTTTTGTACTTTGTGAGAAATGCATAGCATGAGTGCTTTCTTTCTCTGTAATCCCAAATTTTCTTCTGGAAAACAGCTACTTGATTAAAATGTCATTCATCAAAGTTTTTGTGGAAGTTCTTTTTGCATTTCAAAGGTATTGGTTTACATTTTAGGACACAAACTTTAATTACCAAAATTAACAAGTGTAAGAAAAATATAATAGTTATCAACTATGTTGTATTTTTAAAATGTATGTCTAAAATTCCTCTTGTGAGCAAAATATAACAGTGCAATAAAGGTTACCTAATTTCCCATTTCAAGTTTATTACTTCAATAATTCTAAGTTATATAAAATGTCAATGTTTTAAATCATGTATAATGCTTTTTGGTTGTTTGATATTCCAATTTTTTTAATTCAGCAATTTAGGAAAGTGGCAATTTATTTTGTTTATAAAGTACTGTTTTCATCCATACCCAAAAGTGTCTTCTAATTATTTTATTATCAAAACAATTTTGTAGGGCCCTAACACACTTCATGTTGGCTACTCTTGCACATAGACTTCTAATATTTCTCCCAAATTGATCAAAGTTACATTTTGCCAACTATGCTAGTAATAATTATTCAGCAATAAAAATCTGCAAACTTCCTTATTACCTCATCTAGCCCCTCACTCCCAGCAGTGAAAGAGCTATAAAGGGAGGTTCCACATCATAAATGAGCTAGAGCCTTTATATCACCTCAGACAAACTGCTTAACTTATAGAATACGGGGGGAAAGAGGCTTATAGTGAGCCAATGGGAAAAAAATGTAGGAAACAAATATTAATTACTGCAGCCTAATTCAAGAGTAAGTTTGGAAATAATGGGAGGAATTACTTGAAACTGACATTTAGTGGGTTATATCTTAAATCTAGTCCTTTTCCTCTAACTTTTTGTTGTGCTGTTTCTCACCTTTATTTAAATTTAACATACAGCACCGAAAACATAGCATTATCTTGTAGTGAAAACTAAGATCTACCAAGATTTCAGATTTTACTGTATAGTATTATCACTGAAAGAGTTATTTTATTACACTGCAGAAGTACCTGAAGGCCTCAGCTTAGATAAAGGTCCAGTTATATTTGACAAGATAGATTTGGTGCCTTAATAATTTGCTATCTAAGTTTGAATGACAGAAAACAAAAAAAGCATATGCTTTATCTAAATATGAGAACTGAGATATAGGGAGATTAAGTTACTCATTGTACTAAAAATCAGTGCGGGAGTTGGGTGAAGGGGATGGATCCTGATTCTGGTGACCTAATTGTAGCCTTGTCCACCACCTCACCTATGCTGTAATATACTTCTCTGTCTTCTTCATGCCCTTATCTGCATTCATATGGATCTTTAGGAACCACTGGTGACACAGTGCAATGTCTGTGGTGAGCTGGTCCTTTGACTTTAATTCAGAATACTGTCATGGAGCTTACTGCAGGGAAGAAAGCCAACTCCTCTTCAGCTGGTAGGACCCTGTCCATGAGCTTTGAGGGTGGTGATGTGCCAGAAGTGTTCATGGTGAGGTTAGATGAGGCTTTGAGCAACCTGGTCTTCTGGAAAGAGTCCCTGCCTGTGGCAGGAGGGTTGTAATCAGATGTTTAAGATTCCTTTTAGCCTAAACTATTCTATGATGATTCTATGATCATGATTCTATGAATCAAAAATGGGCCACTAATGTAAATAGTGCATATACATGTACATGTGTGTGTAAGGGTGGAAGGGTCGGAAAGTTGTATAAAACTCTTTACAGATAAAGATTTACTTGTGTCCTGGGTTCAGCTACAGCAATCATTTTTTTCCTTCTCAGTAGCTGGTGCAGTGCTGTGGTTTTGACTTTCAGTCTGGGAACAATGCTGATAACACCGATGTTTTTAGTTGTTGCTCAGTAATGTTTACTCTGACCAAGGACTTTCTCAGTCTCATGCTCTGCCAGGGAGGAGAGGAAGCAGAGACATGGCACCTGACCCAAACTTGCCAAAGGGGTATTCCATACCACAGCACATCATGCCCAGTATATAAACTGGGGGGAGTCACCCGGAAGGCCAGATCACTGCTCGGGTCGGGCTGGGTATCAGTCAGTGGGTGGTGAGCAATTGGATCCTCTTCCCTTGTTATTCCTCTTATCATTATTATTGGTAGCAGTAGTGGTTTGTATTATACCTTAGTTACTGGAGTGCTGTTATCTCCACCCGTGGGAATTACATTCCTCCGATTCCCCTTCCCATCCCTCCAGGAGCGGGGGGAGGAAAATGCAGGGGAATGAGTGAGCGGCTGTGTGGTTCTGAGTTACCAGCTGGGCTTAAACCATGACAACTTAAATTTAAGAAATTCATCACACACTAGTTAGGAAAGAAAATTAAATTTGTTAAGGGGTAAGTTGCTGGGAAAGAAGAAAGGTGAAAAATGAGCAGCTGAATGCCGATTTCTTCTGACAGCAATAGGGAATTGGAAATGGTTGTTCACAAACTAGTTGCTGTGCAAGCTTGATCATCCCTGAGAGATCATCACTGATTTCCATTTTTCTCAGAATTTCCATTGACTCCAAAGCAAGTGAGTCAAGGGGAAGAACTAGGACCTACATGTATAATATACATGACGATGTTTCAGGCTTGACAAAATCATGTATTTAGAACAATGATAACAAATAACCTTCTAAGTCAAGTTTGAAGAAATTAATCACTTCAGATGTTGAGTGCTGAGCACATTTGTTATCACCTGTCATTGACTGATGAAGACAGCTCCTGGGTGACAATAAAGATTTTGCTTTATATAACATTTGAATGCACACAATGTATGTTATATGGTGGGATTATTTTTCTTTCAGTTTCTTTAGCCATTCTTCTTACCTGGGTAATAAAAAGGTAGCCAGTCATCTATCTAAGTATACGCAAGATAGCACAACAACAGCAACACAAATCCCTTGCATTACTTAATCTTTTTTATATTATCCTTAATCTGATAATTAACACCAGCTGTGGTGATGGTCTTTGTGTGATGATTCTCATCTATATGAGTCACACTGAGGCCAGTAACTCATTCATCATAAGTGATTGTAGCTTTGAGCAGGCATTAGTCCTGTTAGGGCTAAAATGAAAGGACGGGATGTTATACCAAGCTGAAAAAAATGCAACTTTACTTTATCGCCATGTGGAATCATCTGCACAATCTTATTTTTAGAATCTGTCATTGAATGAGTTTGCTGATAGGAAGCAGTGCCAAAAAGTAATTCTTATTCCCTGAGCCAGTTGGCTACTTGGCCTATTTTGATACTTGTCTGGATGTCTATCGTTCAATTTCAGATTATGTCCTCAATGTTAAATATGTGAAACATAGAAACATGTTTCAAGCTTTATTTGCCTTCAGTGGTTTTAACACAGGTTGGATTTAATTTTCCTATTGCATACTTTCTGTAGTGATACTCTTTTTCTCTCCAGGTTACCAGACCTCTCCCCTCTTAGTCAACTGAAAATATACCTCCTCCATTATTCAAAAAAATTAAATAGGTTTTGGAGACAAAGACTTTTGTTCTATTCTTGTTAACACATCATGTAGGCTCAGATTTTGAAATAATGTAAATATGTTAAATAATCTGTATTCCAGTCCTGGATATGACTTTGAGACAGCAGTATAAAATGCAGAAACTCTTTTAACTTCTAGGTCATGTTCCTGTATTTGGAAAATGAAAATGTCATTAAATATCAAATGGAGTAAGTTTATAGAGAGAAGTACAATTCCAAAGTATGAAGGAGTTAGAAACTGAGATCAGCAGTCTTTTGGTCATTACCTCTTACCAGTTTATTAGATCATAGGCTGTTCACTGGAGGATGGTGGCAAGCTAGCTTGTGGTGGATTTCACACTTTTTCTGCTTTTTCAAGCAATGTTGCTCATATTTTCAAGTATGCCAATTCTTATTTCTGAATAACCCAATTCTCTGAAGGTGTTTAGAAACTGAAAGATATCATACCATCTACTTCTAAAACGGAATATGCAGACAAGCAATTATGCAAAATGTCTGCAAATTGTCTTTCAAAAGTTTTATAGGTATTACTGATAAACTGTCAAATATAAGATGCAATACTGTGATCCAGCTAAGTGCTTGGATGTCAAATTTGAATTTGCGTTCTCTTTCAGAAGTCATGACCAGGTATCTTGGTTTGTTTTTCTGTTTCTTTGGACATCTGTCTGGCAAAGGTAAGAAGTAGAAACAAGCATCACCGTTTTGTTCTTTGAAGACATTCATGCAATGATCTCCTTGCAGCACTGCGGGTGTCATACTTTGAAGTCTCTGAAAGTATTTGGGAGGCCAATCTGATCCCATTTCCCCACCTCTGATGAAATTCACCACTGGCACTAGCTGTGAAGTGTGGTGGATGGAAGGGATAGGAAGGGGTGAAGTAGGTGGGACTTGAAGGAGTAGAAAGGTTAGTCTAAACTTTCTTTTCTTCTACTTTTATGATGTTGCTTTCAGAAGTCTTCCTGCCAGAAATTACTTATTCCGTATTTATTAAAATACTTCTGTAGAATGGAATTTTCACTTTTTGAATGGCTACAATATACATAAATTCATATTCTGACATTTATTCCAGTAATATTGTTCCTTGTTTATTGAAAACTTCCAACAGTGTCTTGAGTCTCATTTTTCATAGATGGTGCATAATCAACACACTTCAGCATTCTTGGAAAATCAAATGTTTCCACAAATGTGCTCCATAATAGTTTGTTGACAAGTGGAATTCTGTCATGATTATCCCAACTGCTGTAAGAAAAGTATTTAACCTAGAAGGTACATTATAAATTCTGAAGTCTTTTATCCCTTCCTATATTGACAGTTGTGGAATATTAATTTCTGCAAGTATAGTGCTGCTGAATCAAAGGTGGGTGTTCTACTACTCCAAAAATGTTTCAAGTTAGTGGATTTTTGTGTAGTTACATTTAATCCATAGAGATGACACAGAAGATGTAAATTCAAGTTTTTTAGTATGATTGGGAGATTGTGTCACAAGTCACATGTGACCTGTTTCCATATATGTTAACAATACCTGTTAGCAGTAATCTTTTTGGTAATGTATCACTGTCATTCTTTCACTGGTATTAATAAAACGAGGTTGTCTTTCAACCTGGTAAGTTACTCTTGTAACAAATGTAACTTTAGAGACAAAGAAAGGAATAGGGCTGTTCTCTTCCTATTGGAAACATTGAAACTATTGAAGTTATGGTTCCTTTTTTAATCATAATACATTCATATTTACTGGTACATAACTATAAGATATATCCTATTAAGCAGTTACATGACAATTCTTGAAGTTACAATAGGAAGAATGACTGTACACTGGAAACAAAGTGTAAGTAAGTTTAACATTCTTGTTATTTCTAGAATAAAGTAAGCACTGACGCAGCACAAAAATTTTATTGATTGGTATGATAAACTGCCTGGATTAGCAGATGAATGACAGAAATTGAAAATCCTATTTCACAGTAAGAAACCCTTGTCTGGTCATCTTTTAGCATGCACTTATTATCCTCAGTACATAGGAATAAGGATATACATACTCATTTTAGTACTCTTGAAAAACGATATTTTCACCATATTTTTATCGCTCTTACATCACATATTGCAGATTTTTGATAACGTGATACACTGATTTCCAAATTATCTGAGAAATATAATCTGACCTGGTAAATGTGAGCAAAATTCTCAGTACTAAAATACTTCCATTATATAGGTGGCAAACAATTTACTTCACCATATTAGCATATTACAAGACCACTTGCTTTAAATAATTTATTAACAAATATCATATTCTTTCTTTTAAGTTCAAGATAGACCATAGTAATGTTATATTCTAAGTCCTACCTTTATTTTTGCTATGCCAAGTGATTTTACATCTGTCACAGAAAATAACACATCTTCTAGCAAGACTTCTAAAGATCCTGCCATTTTCTGTTTGGATAGCAGGATTGCTAGGTCCAACACAAAAACCAAATGATTTCTCAGAATTCTTTACATGTATTAAAAAAAAAAAAAAAGAAGAAGAAGCTAACTGGGGAGAACTATCTGGCACTTGCTGTTAATTTCTGAAGACTTTTATCAAAGTCTCCACCTATGAAGCTAAATGGTCTTCAGAAGAGAAAATATGCTTTTTGATCAAAACCTGACCAACTAAAGGGATGCAGAGCATAAGATTATGCAGTTTGTGTTACTGTGATCAAATCTAAAAGCAAGGAAGCTGCTGGCTTTTTTAATGTTTATATTAATAATTTGGACAAGAAAATGGATGCATAGTAGAAAAGCTCCAGATAAACTACAGAGAGTGCTCAATTAAATTGTTTCAAAAATCAGTGATTAAGATATCAGAATGCTTAAGCACTGATTAAGGATTGATGTTTAGTACAAAGAATATCTTACTGCCTTTACATAAATCAATATTATGGCCTCCGCTGGAATAGTGCAGTCAGCCTACCCCTGAATGAAAGCTGCAAAAAAATAAGAACTTCTGCTTTCCCCATTCTGTAGCAAGGGAACAAGGAAGTATGAAACTACTAAGGCATGGAAGTAAAAAACCTTTTGTATTGTAGTTGGACTCTTCTCCGAATTCCTACCTGCACCCAGATCAGTAAGCCCTAAATCTCAAAGTTTAAGATTCAGAAATCGTTTTGGCAGTTACATAACTACCAGTTAGGCATGCAATAGTAATTTTGGAAGAGGTTATAAATACCATTCTTTCTTCCTTAAAACAATCTTGTGTAGCAATATCAATGTTCCTATAACCTTTAGATTGCCCTTATATCTCTCAGAGTAAACAATAGCTGGAAAACAAATATATAATGGAAAAATGGCCTTAATTCTAATGTCTTTAAAATCTGATTGGGTTATTCTGAGAAAATGGCTTTTCTAAATCTAACTAACCGCTTCATAGTAATGTGATAGTTACTGCAGAAACTGAACTTTAAATGAGATATAGGCCTCCTTTCCTATTACTTTCATCAGTGATTTGTTGAGGAAAGTGAAATCAACAGGGTATGTATGTCCACGGCCATCCTGCTCTGCAAAAGTGGTCAGGTGAAAGACGTTGAGAGATTTGAGGATTTGTGACTTTGCGCAATAGGTCTCTAAGGGCAGCCTTATAATCACAAAGTACAGCACTGTCAATGTCTGGGAATTTTTGGATTACCCAGGACAGAAAGGTTCAAGATTACTGTTTGCAGTTCTCAGGATTATGAACTTTGATGTCAATTTCCCAAGTTCACAGGAAAGAATATAGAAAATATATGAAAATCTGAGTTGAAACTATCGCAACCAAGCTTTAGTCCTTGTCTGAAGAAGCATGGATATATCAAACACTCTAAATTCAACTGAAATTCTTCCAAAGTTACTTTCCAAAAGTAATTTCCAGTGGTTATTTGTGGGTCCCAAGATTTCTAGATATTCAATACCCTATCAAGTCAGTACACTTACAGAGAAAGAAGGAGTCTAGAAACTTTAGGAAATAGAGCTAAAATAAGTTTTGAAGTCAGGGCACTCAGTGTCAATTTAATTTCATTTTTTTTAAATTAATCTTCTTGATTAGGTTTTTTTTTTTTTTTACATTATTGTCATAGGTAATTTTAAAACATGAACTTTTCAAAGCCGATTGAAAGTGAATTTGCTCCTTAATGGACAAGAATTCTTTTTTTTTTTTTTCTGAGTCAAATTTGGTCAACATTCTCTGAAGAAAAGTATTTATTCTGATGAACTTGTATTTTCAATGAGTTTTACTTTTTCCGTTTGTATTTGCAAATAGTGGATGTATTTAGGTCTTCTCAGTACTTCATCTGCTGAAGTGATGTCTCGCTCTTGGCTATTTTTAATTCTTTCCTTTGATACAAAGCTAGTGCATACTTTCATCTCTTGTGGGTGAGATCACATGCATACTTAATGAGGATACAACAAAGCCCCAGCTATGATTAAAAAATGTCCCAAATCATTAGACTTTCTTATTCCCGTATGAGTTTGAGATTATAGTGAATACACGTAGCAACTTCAACTGCGTTGGTGAACCAGTGGATATATGTCAGCATTTTGATTTATCAAATTTTAAGCCACAGTAGTTTCAGCACTAACACTGGCCCTAAACGCAGGTTAAATATTACATTGCCTGCCATATCTGCAATACATAAAGTTCACATTATTTTTAAATTATTACAGAACTTTCATTTGTTGATGTGTTCCAATGCCTCAGTGTTTCCTGGTGGAAGCTGGTTAATTTTGGAGCCCACTTATAGAAAAAAAAAGGATACATATTTGTATATCAGTAACACCATGCCCAAACCATAGTTGCCCTGCAAATGCCTAAAAGACAACACCATCTGCTAGTATAGAATTGTTTTCAATATTTCTGACCATACTTTGTAATCCCATGGAATTTCTAATTAAAATAAAACTCTGATTTGTAATTAAAAAATGATGAAAATTGACAGGGAGGAGGACAAAACCATATCCAGACACCACTGAGGCCAATATTTTCCATTTGGTTGATTTTAGTCAGATCTACTAAAGGTCAGGAAAAGCATAGATTAGTTGTAAGAAATACATAGTCCACAATATGAAAATGAATTTTTTTTTTACTGCACTATATGACTACTTTGCCAAAAGGACTGAAAATAAGTTACCCTGAAGGGAAGTCATAGATGAAAGTAAAAAAGATAGTTCAAGCCGGTACTGGGTCTAGCTGGCATGAAATTAGCTTTCCTTCTAGCAGCCCATATGGTGCTGTGTTTTGCATTTGGGGCTAAAACAGTACTGATAACACACCAGCGATTTTGCTATTGCCAAGCAGTGCTTGCATAACATCAAGACTTTCTCTCCAAACCACTTCTCTTGCAGGCCAATAGGCTAAGGGTGGTCAAGAGACTGGGAGGGGACACAGCTAAGACAGCTAGTCCCAACTGACCGAAGGGATATCTCTTACCATATGATGTCATGGTCAGCAATAAAAGCTAAAAGAAAGGAGGAGGTGGGCTATGTTCATAGTTAAGGTATTTGTCTTCCCAAGCAACCCTTATGAGTGCTGAGGACCTGTTTTTCAGGAAGTGGCTGAGTATTAGCCTGCTGATGGGAAGTAGTGAATGAATTACTCTTTGTACTTTGCCTCCATTTGCAGCTTTTTCTTTTTCCTTATTATCTCAACCCATGAGCTTTTCCATCTAATTTTCTTCCCTGTCCTGTTAAGGAGGAGGAGTGAAAGAACAACTGAGTGGGAGTCTGGCAGCCAGACTAGATCAACCCACCACAAGGGCACATGTCTTACTTTCTTTTTTTTGAGTTGTTTATTGTTATTTTTGCAGGGATAGTGAAATCAGTAAAAGAATTTAGTGTGTTTTGGATGTGGGAGTTTAAATAAACTAAACTGGATTTCCAAATCTTTTGACATTCACCTTTTGTTCCTTGTAAATCAAAGTTATTATACCTTGTGGGGCTATCCCTAATTATGTTAATTTAAGGACTGTCTGCTCCAGGTCGCAAAAGAAATTGTGATTTACAAGGTTAGCTGACTAATTGGCTTGGTTCAGACAGAAAAGTTGATTGTCATTTTGCTTCTAAAGACATGAAGTGATATGCTAAGATACTTAATCCAGATCCACAGAATTTCTCATATATTCAACTAAGTTTCCAAAGCTCCATGCTGTCTGTCTTCATTTCACACCCTTTACATTTGGATTATGTAACATAGGGAGTGGACATGGTCAACTTAGTACTATTTTCTTTCTCCCCTGGGCTAATTGTCCCATATCTTTTGTTGTTGTTGTTGATGATGTTTTCCTCTTTCAGAAGCCAGTACTCAGAAAGTATTACTTCGGAGTTTCCACATGTAATGACACAGTTGTGTTCATGATGTTGCCAAAAGGACCATAATATAACCCAGGAGATAATGATATTTTCCACTTGCTGGAATGACTAACAGGTAGAAATGCTTTTGATGCCAAAGATAATTTTCTGTATACCAAAACCAGGCATATGCACTTCGAAACTCCCAGAATAGGACTTTGGAGTGCCACTAAAACTCCTTTGCTTTGCACCAAGACACCCAGGGGCATTTCTGCAGAGATGTCCCCACCCAGTAAGACCCCAGCCTGTACAGCTACTTGGGGTTGTTCAGTCCCAGATGCAGGACTTCACATTTATCATTGTTAAACCTCATGAAATTATTACTGGACCAGTCTTTTAGACTGTCAAGGTACCCCTTCCTTCTGACATATTGACCCGTATTGGGTTAATGTGGCAATGTTTTAGTAGCCAGGAGAATGCTGCAGGGTTGGTTTCTGTGAGAAGACAGCAGAAGCTGTCCCCATGTTAAACAGAACAAGTTCCAGGCACCTCCAAGATGGATCCAGAACTGGCCAAATCTGAGCCAGTCAAGAACATTGGTAGCACCACTGTGGGAACATTATTTAAGAAAGGGTGAAAATGCTGTACAACAGCTGTGGGAGAGGAGTGAAAAAATGTGGGAGAAACAACACTGCAGACACCACAGTCAGTGAAGAAAGAGGGTGGGGAGCTGCTGCAGGTACAAGAGCAGAGATTTCCTTGCAGCCTGTGGAGAAGACCATTGTAACATGTCGTCCTGCTGCAGCCCATGGAGGATGCCATGCTGCAGCAGGTGGGCATGCCCTGAAGAAAGCTATAGCCCATGGACACTCCATGCTGAAATATGCTCCTAGCAGGACTTGTGACTCATGAGGGACTCATGCTGGAGCAGTCTATTCCTGAAGGTCTGTACTCCATGGAAAGAACCCATGTTAAGGCAGTTTTTGAAAACTGCAGCCCATGGGAAGGACCAATGTTGGAGAAGTTAATGAAAGACTGTATCCCATGGGAGGGACCCTACAGTGGAACAGGGTAAGAGCATGAGGAGGAAAAAGTGGAAGTTCATTTCTCATTGCACTGTTCGTGAACTTGGAAAAAATTTAGCATCTGGTGGTGAAGATTTAGGTTAAATGCGAGACTCCATAAAACTTCCAGACTGAAGCAAGGCTGGCTGTACTATGTATAATGTTTTAATTGAGGCATAAGTATTCTTTTGCTGGAGTTGTAAAATAAATAGCTTAGTAAAGAATCACTTTAACATGAGCGTATTTAAGATATATGAAAGGAAATAAGCTTTGACATTTTTAACAATGGAACTGGATTCTCATTAAAGAATATGACATAACTCTGCTTTGTAGAAGAAAAGTAACCAAATCCAAATACTGTGAAATGAAGAAGAAAATTTTGAAATGCACTGAATTATAAACTTAGTGAAAATGTTTTGCTGACTCATTTTAAATGGATGAATATTATTAATATCTATTAATATATTTGGCTTTTCTACTAAAATATAGCATTGTGATATTACAGTTTTAATTTAATTAGTGAAGCACCTACACATCATAACAAATTCACCAATAGAAATGTCATTGGCATCCCAAAGTTTTGTAAAAAGGTTATATATTTGTGTTATATGTCATTAGGAAATCATTATGTTACTTTCAAGAAATTGCTACAAAAACACGAGTCACCTGGACCTCTAAGAGTTTTCCTAGAAGATAAATAATAATGTTTCGTTTTGCACTTGGTTTTACTGCCCTATTTAAGTTACATTGAAATTAGTCTTTGCTTTGTGTCTTAAATTTAATTGTGACTGTAGAGTTTCTTCAACCCAAACAGCTGACTCATTTCTGGGGCGAAACCCACCTAGATAACCATCAGTAGTCCTAATGTAACTCTGCATATTTACAAAGAATATATGAAGTCCTGCTTCCCTAAAAACAAGAGAATACTACAGCTGGTGATGCTTTTTTTGCTAATAATCCTTATGGCATTTCAGACCCTGACCTAAAGGCTTTCTTTTTAACCTGTTGTCAGGGTTGCATCTCATTATGCTCAAGGTCACTACTCCAATGTATATATATGACCTGTAGTACTCTTCTCTGTTTTCTGACCTTTGTTGGTTGTTTCACTTAAAGCCAACTCCCAAAAGAGTGACTGACCAATTCCACAGCCTATCTAATTACATTTGGAATTTCATTTTGGACAGTGAGTTTGTGTCTCTGTTTTGTTTTGAGATCCCCCTTTTCTTATATTTTAGCACAAAAAAGTATGTACTTGTATTATTGGTGCTTTTAATGCAGTGCAGTCTGTGTAGAAACTTAATCTTTTGATACAGCTTTCACACAGTAGTGATTCCTTTTTGTGGCTTTTCCAAAAGGGAATGCTGTAGGAGAAGGAAGAGATGTTGGAGGAATAATTATCTGGAATCATGGTTCTGCAGCTCAACTTAGGACCTTTGCAACTGCTAAGTACCAGCAGAGATACAAAACATCAGGGAAGGAATGTAAGTTGCGTTGTGATACACGCAGAGAACAGACAGACTGGACTCCTATTGTATCTAAACTATGATTGCTGAAGGTCTACCATACAGAATAATATGACTATAGCTGAGGAAAAGAGTGTCTCTCAATAATTTGACGTAAGTTACTGCATATGTAGATCAGCTCCAACTAAGGTCTCTGAGAAGCTGTGCAATACTTTATGCCACAGGATAAATAAATCTAAATGAGGATCTAAATGAAATAGGTCAAGAAATGTGTTACATTAAGTATTTACATGTTGTTTTACATATACTGATATACCCTTAAAGACTGCCGGCAGTTTTATTTGCTAGGGTATTACATAATTCTCATTACCTTTTTGGAGTGTTTGAGGTTGCCATCTTAGTTATCCTTTGTATCGCATGCTGAACCTAAATACTTACTGTACTTCTTGCTTATGAAAAACAAAACCAGCAAATGGAAAGCTAGCAATGCAAGTCCATACTAAGTGGCATCATCTACTGAGATATTAAAAAAATATACTCTGTCCAAATCAAGCTATTTCCTCCAGCATTTTAGAAGCATATGTACACACACGTACAAACATACACATATATGTTTTATCTGTGATGAATTTCATTCTTGGTGCTCATGAGGTTTAGAATTTTCTCTTTATTTATGGTGCTTGATCATCTGGAAATAAACAAAAAAAAATAGCTCACAAGAAGAGCTACACTTGAAAGCAAACTATTGTAAAGGTACACATAAAATCTATCGAAATGAAGGAAGATGATGTCCCTACACCTGGAGTTCAGCCCAGCAAAAGCTGCAGATGTTGAGATAACAGCTAGAAAATGAGGAACATATGGTTCTTTTTGTGGTTTTGTTTTTTTTCTGCATAAATATCTGATAGCTGGTGTTATGATTAGTATTGGTAAAAGGAATGAAGTCAAGAAATTTCAGACTACCTTTCAGAAAATTGCTATAGATGGTGGAAACATGCAAATGTATTTAGAAGAGGGATGGTGGCTTTGTAGTTCAGTGATCTCTGTCTCATCTCTGCACAGGATTTCTAATAGATTGTTCTGAATTGTTCTTCTGACCACTTGCCAAAAAAATAATACTATTATTACCAGGTTCCAAATAGCTCTGCAGAAACAATGTCATAGTGAAACTATTAGTGGAATTACTGTGTCAGAAAGGTACCTTACAAGCTAAGGACAGTCTGTGGCACAAGACCTGAAACTACCTTGTGATCTGTCTTGGCAATTCTGTCATATGTACAAGTTATTAGTTTTAACTACAACTTCTGAGCAATTACAACATGACAGAGAAATACTTACATCAATTGACAACCTGAAAGAGCTCCTGGAAAACAAGGAGGGAATCACAGAGACTTTCTTGTCTTGTTAGCTCAGCTACCATAATACCTAATGACCTCCAGACCTAGCAAGAGGATGATAGTTTCCAGCGTATCTGCATCTACTTATCTCCACTCAAGATCATACTCTTACAATATGTTTTAATCTTTTCTTATGATACTAGAAGACAAAGTGGGATAAAGAGATGTGGGGATAAGTGTGTGTGGGGAGAAGTAGCTCCATGTACTGCTAGATGCTGAGGACTGGCTGACTGGAAAGCAGCTTTGCGAAGAAGGCCTGGGAGATGTGTCAGACAAATTGAACTTGAGCCAGCAATGTGTGCTTGCAGTGATGATAGCCAACATCTTGGGCTGCACTAGGAAGGGCACTGACAGCAGGTTGAGAGATCCTTACACTGCTCAGCTGCGGTAAGGCCACATCTGGGGTGTTTGGTCCAGTTCTAGGCTCTCCAGTACAAGAGGGCAGATTGCTTTAGGTGATCCTACTTAGGCAGCAGGGTCAGGCTAGGCATTAGACTAGGTAATGTCAAGAGGTGCTTTCTAACCTAACTGATTCTGAGATTATGTGATTCTATGAAGAGACACCTGGAAATACTTGAACAGGCCCAGTGGAGGACCATGAAGATGATTTAACAGGAGAGTGTGACATATGAGAAGAGACTAGAACTGTTCAGAATGAAGAATAGAATTTTAATACATCACCCTGTGGGAGGTGGGGAAGTGGGAGACACACATACACACGTTGGAAGGCCAATGCAGGGACTGTGAGAATGAAGACCTTAGGCCCACTGTAGGACAGGATCAGGTTCGAGACCACCTTAAGAGCCTGAATGTGCACAAGTCCATGGGACCTGATGAAATCCATCTGTGGGTCCTGAAGGAGCTGGCAAATGAAGTTGCTCGGCCACTGTCCATCATATTTGAGAGGTCATGGCAGTCAGGTGAAGTTCCAGGTGACTGAAAGAAGAGAAATGTAACCCCCATTTTGAAGAAGGGGAAGGTGGAAGACCCAGGAAACTACAGACCAGTCAGTCTCACCTCTGTGCCTGGCAAAATCTTGGAGCAGATTCTCCTGGAAAGAATGCTGAGGCACATGAAAAACAATGAGGTGGTTGGTGACAGCCAGCATGGTTTCACTAAGGGGAAATCCTGCCTGACCAATTTGGTGGCCTTCTATGATGGGGCTACGGGACTGATGGACAGCGGCAGAGCAGTTGATGTCATCCACCTGGACTTGTGCAAGGCATTCGACACTGTCCCACACGACCTCCTTGTCTCTAAATTGGAGAGACACCAATTTGATGGATGGACTACTCAGTAGATAAAAAACTGGCTAGATGGCCGCACACGAAGATTTGTGGTCAACGGTTCAATGTCCACG
>NW_009925451.1:0-8790 GCF_000696875.1 Nestor notabilis | reverse complement strand
TCACACACATACCCCCCTGCACTGCTCTCAGTCAACCCAGTGCCCCCCCTTCAGACTAGTACTTCCATGGACACTGCTCCCTGTTCCACTTACTTCCAGTTTATTCCAGTGCTTCACGTAGCTACAGCCAGATCAGCCCAGTGCCTCCAGCATGGCCCAGCACCCCCACTTCAGCGTGGTGGACCCCCAGACACAGCATGAGCCTTGGAGCCATCATGCAGGGGCTGCCAGGGGCCTGGGCTGCCCATTGCCGTTGGCCTCTACGAGTCATTTGTAGCCTTTCAGCCATTTCAGCCTTTAACATCTCCAGAACTTCACTAAAGCCAGTGGCAAACAGCAGTATGGGCTTGTACCTCCCTCACAGGTCAGCCATTACAGGGTGCCCACAGGAGGCAGGATGCCAAAGTCAGACCTCTTGGCTCCCCGTGCTCATGGAAAGACTCGCTTTGTCTTGTTTCTCACATTCATTGCATGATCTCAGGGTGCTTTGCAGCACTGATACAACTTGCCTTGTGATCCCTGTAAATTTATTTCTGGCTCTAGATTAGTAAGGGTAACATTACTTCCCCTGGCAGCTGTATGGCACCTTCATCTTACTTTGTGTTTAACCGAGATCAGAAATTATCAGCAGTTATACTAGAAGATGTCCTGGGTTTTGCATATAAATTCTTCTGTACTTGCTTGCATTATTGAGATACTTGAACACTCTGAGATATCCCCACTCTGAATTTTGCTCTGCAGTTCCCCCCAGGAGCATTGTGCAGAGGTGGGTGGCTGAAGAGGGAGATGAGCACACGCAGCATGGGTGTAATCTGCAGGGCCATTCTCTGCAAGGCCAGCGATAACCACTGAAGCAAGAGAAGATGTCACTGAGGGGAGGGAGTTGTCTAAGGGTGATTAAAGAGAGGTCGTATTATCACAGCAGAGCATTCCTCATGCACCAGCACTCAGCAGCTACACTGAAAGTCCCCAGTATGTCTGCTTTAAAGGATAATTTTACTTTCTTAATAAATTACCAACGTATTTGTCTTTCCAGCTCTTGGGGGCTGTAGTTTAGTTAAAACAAAGTTGTGATTTCTTTGAACACTGTCAGGAAATTAAAGAACAAAACCAGGATTGAGATTCCACTTTCAAGATTCCCAAAATATAATATGCCCCAAATTTATCAGAATTACAGCAGACCTATGTGCCACCTTATCCACAGGAATTCCCCGTGTGGGGGAGGCAGTGCCCATGGAGAATACAGACCCATGTGTAAAGTTATCCCTGATCTCACAGTGGTGCCATTCAATTGGTTGCTGGATTTACAGTCAGGGTTGATGGGAATTATAAGCCCATTTTTATTAGGAGCAAACAGGCCTGTTGCTCACTTCTGCCATTTAAAATGAGAAACTCTGGCAGCCTACTTTTGGGACAAGATTAAAAAAGACCTATGTTAATACTAAAAATCACCTTTGGTGACATTTCACAGCTTCATGACAAAGTTTCGTCATCTGCCCAAGGGTGGACATTGTGCTATGTGTCTATAAATCATAATTCCGAGCAGCAGCAGCAAGAGAGGAAGGCAGGTCTGGTGAGGTTTCCCAGAGGACAGAGCTTCAGTGTTGATCCTGTGACAGAGGAACACCAGCAACCATGCTGTCTAACTCCTTGCATTGCTGAGGCCATGTCCTCCATGTCTTACTATCCTGAGGGCAGCTGGAGCACTGGGATGGAGGAGCTTGGCTGAGAGGTCCATGCAAGAACAGAGATGGCCACTTTCCATGTCACATCATGGGACATGGCCAAGGGTCACGCTTCTTCCACCAGCCACATTCCTGAGGAGTTCCTGTAACTGTCCTCAGCACTGCCCTGATCCTGGGCAAGCAACGAACTCCTTCTAGCAAAGCACTGTCATCTTTTGTCTGCTCTGTCTTTTGTGACAGTGCAACAGTATCTCCCAGAATTCATAAAGATTTCAGCGATGATGAACCCTCTGCTCTGATCATCGTGCCTGCATAGGCCTTAATCCTACAGTCATGGAAGATCAATGTTCAGGTTAAACAGTAGGCAGCAAAATAGGAAGGAGTCCTGATAGGCTCTGCCTTATCCCTGGGTATATATGGGCCACAGTCACTTCCCTTGTGTGTTGATTGAGTAACCTCTGATTAAAAGCACTCTCACTGAGGAGAACTTGGAGCACAGCCACGCAGCAGGCAATGTAAGAGGCAGCACTTTGGGGAAGAGACAAAAACATTGACTAAATGTATAATTAACAACATCTTTATTTTCAAAGTAATTTTTCCATAGGAAAACTGCAAATTTGTGAAAAGTGTGTAGCAAGGGATGATGAACACAGCCTTGCTCAGTACCTCCATCCATTTAGGCTGTGTAAAATGAACATTGCATTGTCCTATGCCCTGACTGAAGGACTGCTGCCCATGTAATCAGAGGCACTTTTGATTGGAAAATGCACTGCATCTGCATAGCCGGACAGTTAGCTCTGGTTTTTCAGTGGGCATATATGGCATTTATCAAAGGGAAGATACACAAAGAGCACTCTGATAATTTTCCTTATGGTAAAGTGATTGTGCTCGCTGGGTCTCAGGTGAGTCCCCTCTTGTATCCCCTCTTAAAGTGAGGCACAGAGAGAAGCAAATTACCCAGCTGCCCAGCCAATGAGCAGAGGGAGGGAGCTGTGGCACTGAGCACAGCCTTAAATTAAACTCCAGACAAGGTGGTTGGTCTCCACAGAGGTGATGATAATACAAGATCACCGAACCCAGCCAGACTTGCAGACTAAAAGCATCAAGTGCTTTGTGCCTGCCCTTTGGGAAAGCCCAAGGTTTCTCCTGCTTTGTGTGACAGATGACATGCAGAGAGGCTTCAATTCAGAGCCCAGTGAAAAGCACAAGGGGTGGGTCAGAGCCCTTCTCCAGGTGCTGCTTGCCCTGGGACACTGGGGATACCGGAGGATACAGTGGCCGCTGACTGACCACATCCCTACTGCTTCTCCAGTACCACGATTCTTTCCCACCTGACCCTAGGATGCAGAGCCACAGCTGCAGGAGCATGGGGTCTATTTGTAGACCCAAGTATCACTAGCCCCCTGAAGGGCTTCCTCTTAGCAGGACAACTGTGTTTGGGGAATACCCTCTGTAGGAGTTGGTAGCATTGCTGTGACATGCAGACACATCTTGGTGAGGAATCTGGCTTGTACGTGTCAACCCTCTCTGCATGAGCATGCAAGGCTATTTGGGTAGAGAACACTATCTGACCTCTCTGACTGTACCAGCCAGCTTTCCCTGCATGACTGCCAGCACTCAGTAGTGATGTGTGCGGCTGCTGTAGTTTATCAGGGTGGCAGAGAGATTTACCTCTGCTTCATGTGCTGGCAGGATATTCATTCCCAGAGGTTCAACAGCAACCATCTCCAGTAGAGTATTTCTTTGACACTTTGCCCACTTATCTGTGATTACAGACTTGTGCTGGTCTTCCCTTTGCTTGTTTGGTCCTTCACCCATCAAGAGTGCCTGTGCCCTGAAGCTACTAGCCATCTATCATGGGCCCAGGCTTTCCTGTGCATGTCCAGCATGTAGCACAGTGCATGCCAGCACTGGCTGTGGTGCTGTTTTACAGTACCAGGGATAATTAACAGTAAGATCACACAGCTAGAAATCAAAGGCGTGCAGTACGAGGCATAAGCTTTCTCTCCCTGTACCCATAGGAATCATAACTAGCAGTACTGTTATAAGCACTATTAGTTGCAGAGTGAATCCCTAATTCTTTTCAAGAGGCTGGCAGAGTGAAGTCCTGGCAGTGCTGAAAGCAAACAGCAAAATCTCCACTTATTCCCACAAAATCTCGTTTCACTCCCCCTCTGAACAATACTGCACATCTCCGAGCCTGTCCCTGCAACGGTCTAGGAACTACCTCATAGGAAATATTGTGCCACATGGCACCCACGTATACTGGAAGTGTACGATGTGGCACAGAAAACTGCAGAGTCTTGTGTTCACACCTGTGAAACAAGTGAGAAAATGCAGATTTTTCTCCAAGCTCCTTAGCATGCTTGAAGTCCATATGCTCCTCAGCTTAAGGATGTGTCCTAATGCCTCATCAATGGAATTTTCCAGCATTATCTCTCTGTTCATGTATCAATATGTGTCCAGACAATTTCTTCAGGCCACACGGCCATTATGTTAAGAAGCAAGAAGCTGATAACACCAGCAAGCAAGGAGGCCAGTGCACTGACCCTTGCTGAAACAGACATTGTTTCGCAGGGAGATAAGAGTCTCCCATCTCCATGGGTGGACCTCTGGAGTGACCAATGAGTGTGGACAGGCACCAACGTCCACTCTCCCCTTCCTCTTTATAACCCGGGCTGCCAGGGTGATGAGTCCAAACCTGCTCTGAGCATCCATCGCAAGGAGACCGAGCCCGCACCCTCCTGCACGATGACGCTCACTCAAGCTGAGAAGGCTGCCGTGGTCACCATCTGGGCAAAGGTGGCTACCCAAGCTGATGCCATTGGGGCAGAATCACTGGAGAGGTAAGTGCCCCCAAACTCCTTCGAAAAGGGTGCCTCCTCTGGCTCTGCTATTAGGATGCATCTCGTGTAAAACTTCCATGAGTGAGAGCACACTGGGACTGGTGAGAGTTGATGGATGACATCTGTGTTGTTTGGTATGTAATTATATGGAATTATATCTGTGCTACAAAATGTTTCAAAATCTCACAGCAAACCATATTTCTTCTAAGCAATTTTATAGGTTTATTTCTCATTACAGCAATTCAGAATAATTCATAGCCAGGAGCCCTGGCAAGGAATTCAAAGCCATTCATATTCGGTCCTGAAACAGAGTTATCACTGTTCGGAAATGCACTTGAAGTGGTTTATTGTACAAGTGATGTGCTTTCTCTTGCAATTTCTGGAGATTAAGCAAATAACTATCCACTAAATTCACTGGGTACTCATGTTTCATTGTTCCGGTGGTAAGGAACAAACTGTCAGGAAACAAGACATCTGGACCCCTCACATGAAGTTAGCACAGTAATCCAAAATTCATACAAATGAAGGAAGCTGGCACTAAAGGGATAATAGCCTGGAAAATGTTCAGAAATATTCAAAGTTATTTAAGTGTTATTTACAGCTCAGTATAAAGCATTGTGATACTCCTTCCAGGATTCTGAGTACCGTTCATATCAACTCTGGTTTGTTCAGCTTGTATTAGTTTGAAGGTCCTGCAGACTGGTTTGCAGTGTAATATAGGAAATGTAGTAATAATTTGTGGGCCAATATTTATTTAAAATGAACAAACAATACACTGAGTTTTAAATCCTTTTTAGCATGTCATTCTTCTCTAGTACATACAGATTAGCCCACTGTCTAATCTGTACGTACTGCAGAAGTTTAAGAGCAGAAAGACCTTCCTCATGCAAGCTTCACTCTCCCAAAGCCCTATTACAAACACTGAAGAGTGCACTTCTGTAGCTGGCAGGTTTACATCACACTTGCTCTGAGGTTTTGCCATCATCTCATGCATGCCATTTCCACTGCTGAATCTCATTCTCATTTTCTCCTCTAGGCTTTTCTCCAGCTACCCCCAGACAAAAACCTACTTCCCTCACTTTGATCTCAGCCAAGGCTCAACTCAGCTTCGTGGTCATGGCTCCAAGGTTATGAATGCCATTGGGGAGGCTGTGAAGAACATTGATGACATTAGAGGTGCTTTGGCCAAGCTCAGTGAGCTGCATGCTTACATCCTCAGGGTGGACCCAGTGAACTTCAAGGTGAGTGAGCACACAGACTTTCAGGAATGAAAACTGCCATCACAGAGTGAGAGGCCATGTATCATTTTGGCTAATGGCAGCTTGATCCCTGGCTGCACTGTGTAGCCTTGTCAACTCATGCCACTGCTTGTTCTCCACCTATTTTTTAACCTGAGATTGGATCTTTTAATGAAAGATCTGGTCTAGCACCTATGATTTATGTTAGACAGACTCAAGTCTCTGTCGTCTTTGTTGTAGTTTATGAACCTCCCTCACACATCAGGTTATATCACCTGTCTTGAACAAAGTCTTAGTAAATTCTAAACATTTACACTTTGTTGCATTTCCCTTTGGTGAGGAAGGAGGGAAAGGACATTTGGAAGAGGGAGTGGAATCAAGCAGTGCTTTTTGTCCTATATCAAAGGCAACTCTCCTTCTTCATATATAACATGAGGCAGCAGTGCTACCTGGTTGGGACACATACTTGTCATCCCAGAGCACGCTGTGACCAAGATCCATTGCAAACCCCTATACTGACATGTGTTACTGATTATGATGGATTTCATCCTGTTTTCCCTTACAGCTGCTTTCCCACTGTATTCTGTGCTCTGTGGCTGCCCGCTATCCCAATGACTTCACTCCAGAAGTTCATGCTGCATGGGACAAGTTCCTGTCCAGTGTTTCCTCTGTTCTGACTGAGAAGTACAGATAAATGGCCTCCACAGAGGGTGAGGGATGCACATCCGTGGCGCACCCCAGCTGCCAGGCTCTGCCCTTTCCTATGCAGTCCTCTCAAATCTGTGCAGGGGCTTGGTCAGCTGCAAAACCCAATAAATAATTCAATTGTGAGCTATAGTCTCTGTGCTTTCATCTCCATGTGTTCCACCTGCACCTGACTGTTCTGGCAGGGGTGTTCTGAAATGTCTACACAATATGAAAGAGAAAATACTAAGCATTGTAAATCAATGTACTAATGAGTTCATATACTAATTCATGTACTGAGCTGTGTAAATTCAGTGTGAATAGCATGACATAACATAACATCGTAACACAACATATTCAGTGGGAATAAAATAACATTGAGCAGAAGCTCAGAACAAGCTACAGCCCTGTGATTACTACTGCTCACCAAGGCCTATCCACCAAAGACTTTCCAGGCTGACCAGGAAACAGTCTTTTACCCTGCTAGGATATTGAATGGATCCAGGCTTTTTGTTTGGCCTATCCACCAAAGACTTTCCAGGCTGACCAGGAAACAGTCTTTTACCCTGCTAGGATATTGAATGGATCCAGGCTTTTTGTTTGACCTATCCAAAATCCATCACAGCCTGTTACGAACAAAACCTTCATTGCCATATATTGTGATGTGCCCAGAGAGATGGTGGGCATTGTCTTCTCATGCTCCTCTCCATGGGGGTATGGACAAGGTATCTGATGTGCTTCATTAACACCTTGGGCTATCACACCTGCTAGACAGGTTTGGTAAAGGATCCATCCCCTCATGTTGGCATCTCTTATTTTCATATGTATGTGGAACTTCACAGGCATTTGAAATTTGGCAATACCAGTGGCCACTGCAGATCAGTGTTGATGGCACTTCTGGGACCACAGATTTCCAGGGTTTCTCTGGGAAGAGTGACAGGGAAAAGAACAAAACTGATGGTCACCCTGGGGGGGGAGGGGTGTGGGGGGACGGACACAGGGATCCTCCATACATACCTGTTGTGGGTTAACCCCAATGGACAGCTAAGCACTACACAGTCACTCACTCACTTCTCCCCCTCGATGGCATGAGGGGAACAGGAAAGGAGGAATAAAAGCAAGAAAAATTGGGGGTCACAATCAATCAAACAAACAAGCAAACAGAATTCTTTCATAAATGAAAGATAAGTGGCAGAAGAGGGAAGAAAAAACAAAACAGGTGATGCAGAGGCAATCACCCACTATCTCCTGAGGGCAACCGAGCCAGTTCCTGAGCAAAAAAGATGGGTAACTCCCTGAAAACTCCCTGAACTCCACTCTTTTCCCTTTTATTGCTAAGCATGGCATTATATTGTATGAAATACGTCTTTGATTAGTTTGAGTCATCTGCCCAGTTGTGTACCCTCCCAACATATTGAAAACCCAAAATCTATTCCTTGGCAGGGGCAGAGTGAGAAGCAGAGGTGGCTTTGATGCTGTGCAAATGCTGCTCAGCAAAAGCCAGTACAACAGTGTGTTATCAGGGCTGGTTTGGTCACAAATCTAAAACTCGGTGCCATGTGAGCTGCTGTGAAAAAAGTTAGTTATCAGGATACATTCACTGCCCATGGCTGTCTGAGGACTCCTAACATAAAAAGGTGTGTGCAAAGTCTTAAGCACACTCTGATCAACAGCCTGGATTGGCATTGCAAGCTGTGGTCCTAATCTCATTTACAAAATGTAGAGATTGTGTTTGGGGAAGGGGGAGAGAGATGGTGTGGAAGCTTCAAAACCACCAAATTGCGTCAAATGTGGTTACCTGTGTCACACAGTTTTTAAACATTCTACATCTGTGGGTCTCAGGTAACCTGAACATTTAAATCTACAGCTTAGGTGCTCATCAGCATCTGGTGTGTCCCTAACCCCAAATTTGTGCCAATGACTTCGTACAGAAGCTGAGCGGAAAATGTGACAGTCACTATCCACCTGTGGGATGTCCAAGAGTTTATGGCGAGAGGCAGGAGCACATGCAGGGGTGGGAAGAAGGGAAGATGCCCAAGCCTGGCAAACATCAGAGAACAGATTTTGGGAAGACCATGCACCAAAAAGGAGGTTTTTCCCCTCCCACATTTCTCCGGGCTGCTAGAGAGATGGAGCTTCTTATGGCAGGTTCCCAGCACAACCCAGGAGGGCTTGTCCATGGCTCCTGCTCAGAGGACCCGGGACAATTCAGGCAGAGAGTGGCTGGATGCGCCAGAGGCTGGAGGACATGAGAGGCCAGGGACATGTGTGGGACCTACCCTGACACCTGCAGAGCCAGGGAGGACCCTGGCCTGCATCGGGGGAATGGTGGATCTC
>NW_009925450.1:731-1264 GCF_000696875.1 Nestor notabilis | reverse complement strand
CCCGTGGTGGGTGGCCCTGGCGTACCGCGGCGGGGAGGGGATGAGACTCCTGCCAGCCCACACAGCTCCCCAGGGAGGGCTGACCCTGGGGTACCACGTCGGGGAGGGGATGAGCCTCCTGCCAGCCCAACATGTGCAAGCAGGAGTGGCTGGGAGGGGGCCAAGGGGTGCCCCGCAGGTTCTGCGCTGGGATGCAGGGACCCTGTCAGAGGGAAGGAGCCGGGGGCTCACCAATGAACCTGACAGCATCCTGCCGCAGGATGTCCTGTGGGCTCTGCAGGTAGACCTCGCTCTGGTGCAGAAAGTCCTTGGTCTTGCTCCTCTTCCTCTCCAGCTGGAGAGAGAAGGGTGCAGGGTTGGCGCAGAGCTCTCCCCCACTTGGGCTGTCCCCCCACCCAGGGCCACCCTCCTTCCTCCCAGCAGGACATTCCCAGCTCCCCACGGTGTGGCGTTCAGCTTCAGAGAGAACACAGGGCTCACCACTGGTGCTGGGGTGCCACTCTGGTCACAGGGTCCCCTTTGGGACCGACTGG
>NW_009925450.1:0-440 GCF_000696875.1 Nestor notabilis | reverse complement strand
GCCGTCCAGTGCGGGAAACACCCGCGTGCGGGAAATGGTGCCTGCCACTAGGCTCAGCACCACAGGGGAAGATAAGACCAGCCACCCTCTCTGCCTGGAGGCCCATCGAGGCTGCAACCTTTTGGCTTTGGTGGCCATATTCTCTTTCTGGTTGTGCAGGTGAAAGACCAGTGGCAGCAGGCTCTCCCAAACCTCCCTCTTCATCTTGTTCTTTTCAGCACCCATCAAAAGCCCCTTCACATATTGGAAGAAGTACATGGAGAGCTCCCTCACTGTTGATCAGCTCTGTTGTGAATGACACTTGGCACAGCAGTGCCAGGAAGAGCTCTACCTCTGTCAGGCAGAGGGACTGCCGGAGGAACTCGTGTATCGTCCTGGCCACCTGCAGAAGACACCCAGACACTGAGATGTCCCCTTGCCCCTGGGGAGGTCAGGCCATG
>NW_009925449.1:1770-5366 GCF_000696875.1 Nestor notabilis | reverse complement strand
CTCCCCTCTGGCAGGTTAAAGCCATTCCTTTCCCCTTGTCCTCTCTGACCCTGAGCACTTCCAATGGTGGGGCATCTGCAGGAGCAGCCACAACAGGTTCAGGGGATCCAAACCTGCTTTTAGGATCTGATGAGCTTTAGCCTTTTTGTCCCCTGTTCCAGTCCAGGGCTGCTCCTCTATACCCACTGACAATCCAGGGTGATGTGAATCCCACGAGAACAGCTTGTGAGACTTCAGGACTTGTCAAAGCTGAAGTTGAACCCTGATCCCAGCCTGGCCAGGTGCCCACAGCCCAGCCAGACCTAATCTGGGGCTGTACAGTGCCCATGTTTAATGAGGTATTGTGTACGGATGTGTCTGGCTGTGTGTATGCACATGTCGTGGGCTCCGGGTGTCTCCTTCAATGTTTGCATCTGTCTGTTAGTGAGTTTGAGCATCTGGGGCCGTTCCCCTTGCCTGATTAAATATCTCCCCGGGAGCATGTTTGTGTATCCATGGATCTTATCGCATGTGTCTGTGTCTGCACAAAGAGGTGTTCACAGCTCTGCATGCACACAGTATTTGCGCCAGTGCCACTGGGTCATGCTGGGCTGTTGAAGATGCTTCTTCCACTGTCAGGATGTGCTGAGTGATGTGGGACGGGTGGGTGGCCGGCCTGAATCCAAGGCCTGGATGGAACAGTGCAGATTGGGGTGGGTTTCCCCATGAGTGGTGGGCACCAGCGCTGCTCTGGGGCCATTCCTTCTTCCCAAGGGCAGGTAGAGCCTGCAGGACATTGTTCTGCGCTCCACAGCCGTGGAGCAGAGCACAAGGCATCCCTGAGCTTGGATGCAGGATCAGATACAACTCCCCACTTGCAGCGAGGTGCCTGTGTGAGGGGTGCTGCAGCTGCTGTGGCACTGGGCAGGGCAGTGTCCTAAGCCTGGCTATGGCTCCTTTATCCCAAGTGGCTCCAGGGTTCAACATGTCCCACCTTGCCCAATGGCTCATCATGACTGATAAGGCTGTTCCTGTGTCTCTGTTCCCACCTTTCTTCCCTGCTGCCCTCCCTGCTCCTCCCAGCTCTTTTCCCATCCGGAGGAGCATCGCTTCTGCCAGGGCACTGCCTTTCCTCACCACACCACCTCCCTGCACGGGGCAATGGCGCCGGCAGGCAGGGAGGGCTGGCAGCCATGGGCAGTAGGAGTATCACAGCCTCCTGCACATGTGCTGTCCACCCTGTCATCATGCCCGTGAAGCAAAGCTGATGCTGGCTGGGGATGTGTCCCCCGGCTCTCTCCCTTTGTCATGAAGAGCCAAGCATGTATGCTGGAAAAATCACCCCGTAGTAGAAACCATCCCGGCTGGAGCACGGCACTCCCTGCTCCACTCCGTGGCCGCAGGGGTGTTTGGCTGCAGATATTTACTGAGTAATTTGCATTCAATTACAGAAGCCGGAAGGACTGGGAGGATTTTCCTTCTGGTTTTCTCTCAACCAAAGCCAACTTGTCCGAATTACAACCTAGGAAGCATCTCATTAGTGGGAAGTGAGGTCTCCAAAACACAGAGGGTGTGGAAAACATTTGCCAGCGGCGTAGGGATGCAGGCTGGTGGCATGCAAGTGGATGAGGAGCTTATCCGGTCACCATCTTCTCTCGTCCATGCGTGCCCTCTGCCATGGGACCTGAACAGAGAGGAGATAGGGTTTTGGAGGCTGCCAGCTTGTCACATCACCTCCCTGTTCCCGCTTTGGCTCAAGAGGTATTTAATTTTGCAGGGCTGAGGCGTAGGCTGGTTTTCCCATCAATTTCTTTCCCAGTACCTCTTCCTACCCTTTGTTCCAGGGTGTGTGGTGTCACCCAAACCAGGGGAAGGTAAAGGTCTAGTGGCACAATCCTGGGGATGGTGCTTACAAGCATCTAATATCCTCGCTGAAACCAGAATCCTCAACAGCACTAGTGTGCTAGTCCATCTCAACTGTTGTCCCAAGAGGCTGGGGGCCAGGGGACATCCCTCACCTGGCCTTCTGGAGATCTGCTCCCCAACATGGCTCTCCCAGAGGGACCTGTGTGCAGTCACAAAACATGCTGCAGACCCTGATTCAGGTGGAATACAAAATGGCACAGGGGTCTGGGCGTTGGGAGGGGCAAGGCAGCAGCCATCCAGCACAGGGGCAGAGGGAAAAGGGACCTGGGCACTGCTGGCTGTGAGTACAGAGAGGTTTCTGCCAAGGTTTGGGAACAGAAACGATCAGGGAAGTGCAGCTGGCAGCTGTTCTTCGGCTTACATGGCTACGAGGCGACTTTTATGCCAATAACCTAATGCCCTTCCAAAAATGCTTTCCTGGATAGAGCTTGCAAGCAAACTGCTGAGCTGCTTCTGCCAGCGACTGAGATGCAGGAATGGCTCTGATGGCTTCTAGCGACTGCTGCAAGTGGGGCACATGTGGTGATGTGATGCTCACTGTGTTAGGAACGAGGACACCCATGTTCTGTGGGGGGAGCTGGAGCATGGGGACCCTGCTCATCTGGCTGTCCCCTGTCCCAGCAGAGACAGTGGGTTTCGGTGGGGAGCTGCACCATCGCTCTGGCTCTTGGCCTGCGCGGGAGGTGTCTGCGCTTCCCTGCCCATGGCACCATCTGGTCCCCAAGCTGCCGGCCAGCATGGCTCTTCCCGGCTGCTCTCCCTGCCCAGTGCTCCCAACCCTTGTCAAGTGTGAATTGCCCAGGCAGGAGCATCCCAGTGTCCGTTGTGGAGGTGGTTGCCTGGCAGCCCTGGTCCCCTCCCTGCATTGTGTCACCTCTGCCAGCATCTGGGTGACAGTGTGAGCTTGGGGAGGTGGCTCTTGTGGCTGTGCCATTGAGAGCCACTTCCTTCCTTTGCTCCTCTTCTTGGCAGCTGCAAAGCTGTAGCTTCTATTTCAAGGTTGAATTTGATGAGCTCCAGCTTCCAGCCACGTGATCTTGCAATGACTTTGAATGCAAATGTGCACCTCTCCTGTGTCCAGTGGGCATTCCCTGGGGGAGGGTTGGGTTGGACGCAGGCTCCCTTCAGCACAAAGTGAAAGAAAGGCTGGGATGGAGAGCCAAGCTACCTGCATCAGCTCAGCCACCTGTCCGTACACCTCCGCCAGCCCCATGGCCAGGAGAGTTGCTGGGTGTCTCTGCTGCCCACAGAGCCAGAGGGACCCATGGGACACAGCAAATTCTGTATCCCATGCATCCCTGTTCCCAGAACACCCCAGCAGCTTGCTTCTGTGATGTGAAGTGTCTGAGCCTCTTGATGTGACTAAGGTTGGTTTTGACGTGGAACTTCTCCTTGCTCCCCATGAGGACTGTGTCCCACCAAGGGAGGATGAAGAAGAGTTTCCAATAGACGAAGCTGCTCCTCTCCAGCAGGAGAGGCAGGAGAGTGATGGCCTGGCCCAGCTGACATGGGTTACAGATCTCCCTACTGCAGGCTGCCCACCCTGTCTCCGATGAGCCTCCTGCCCCTCTGTGTGGTTGAATCAGGTCCTCCATTTCCTGAACCAGCCCTGCCTGCCCTTCCTTGCTGCCCATGGCGGGGCCAGTTGCTGCTCCCAGCCCCTAGTGAGCCCTGTCCCGTGCTGCCACTCT
>NW_009925449.1:699-1565 GCF_000696875.1 Nestor notabilis | reverse complement strand
CGGCTGCCATAGGTCTGCAGGGAGCCCTGCCTGCAGTCCCTTGGGGACAGCGCGGAGGGCAGAGACACCCACCATGTGCATGTGGCTGAGAGCAGGAGCGGGAAGGGGGTCAGGAGACAGGGCAGCCCACCCCCCGGCTCGGCTCGCCGGCTCCCCTCCCTGGCCCCACCATCCCATTTATTACCCCTCTGCCATTCATCGGGCCAGACAGATGCCCCCAAATAAATACCCCCAGACAATAGGGTGGGAGGGGCCAGCGAGGCACCTCATGAATAAACATGAGGGTCTTTGGACACAGCTTCCTCTCTGTGCAAAATGGGACCGATTGTGCAGCAGGCGTTTAAAATTCAGCCGTGGTCGGGCTGTCTTCCAGTGCCCCCCGAACTGCCGAGGTGCTTCATTTATTTCATAATTTCCCCTCCTCCCCTCTCGGTGACAGACCTGGCTCTTTTCACGCCTTGTCCTCCCTCTTTCTTCCCTTCTTGCTCCCTTTCTCTCCTTCCTCTCTGTGCAAAATGGGACCGATTGTGCAGCAGGCGTTTAAAATTCAGCCGTGGTCGGGCTGTCTTCCAGTGCCCCCCGAACTGCCGAGGTGCTTCATTTATTTCATAATTTCCCCTCCTCCCCTCTCGGTGACAGACCTTGCTCTTTTCCCGCCTTGTCCTCCCTCTTTCTTCCCTTCTTGCTCCCTTTCTCTCCCTATTTTTTTTTTTTTATCTTCCTTCCTTTTCCTACTCCTTGTTTCTTTCTCTCCCTGGCTTTTGTGCTGGGGGCCGTGACGAATGGCTCAGAAAAGAGGGTGCTGTGAGAAACTGGAGCTGCTGCTGGCGGAGTGGGTGGTGAGGACTTGGCGCTCGGGGGGCCGG
>NW_009925449.1:415-664 GCF_000696875.1 Nestor notabilis | reverse complement strand
TGCGGGCATGGGGGTTTGGTGGTTGATCGGGGCTCCCCGAGGGCCGGGGTGCTGGGAAAGCCAAGCGTTGGGTCCCCCTGCCTGTTCCCTGCTTGTCCCCTTGCCTGTGGGGAGCCATATCCCAGTGCTCCCAGCCTTTGGCTCTATGCGGCCGTGGGGAAAAGTCTACCCTGTTGTTTCACCCATTGTGGTGGCAACCAGCCCTGGGAGGGGATGTCAGAACATCCGAAAACTGGGAGATGCACAAGG
>NW_009925449.1:0-205 GCF_000696875.1 Nestor notabilis | reverse complement strand
ACACAGCATCCCCAAAGGGCTCCCAAGACTGCCATGCCCACATGTGCCACATGCCCTGCAGGTGCCTGGGAACCTGGGGATAGCTCCCTCAGCGATGCTGCGGGATGTGGGTGCTTGTGAGAAGGGCTGCTGTGCATTGCCCACTGCCACCTCGGCACGGGGCCCGCTGCCCGGCTGTGCCGCGGCCCGCGGGAGGATGGGGCTG